>NC_079890.1:18396481-18597869 GCF_024868665.1 Triplophysa rosa | reverse complement strand
TAGGTAGGGGCTAAACCGTTTAAGGCTTTATAAGTAATTAAAAGAACTTTAAAGTCAATACGATACTTAATGGGTAACCAGTGAAGGGTTGATAACATTGGGGTTATGTGATCGTATTTTCTGGACCTGGTTAGAACTCTGGCAGCTGCATTCTGAACTAACTGTAGTTTGTTTATTGATGCTGCAGGACAACCACTAAGCAGTGCATTACAGTAGTCAAGTCTTGAGGTCACAAATGCATGAATAAGCTTCTCTGCGTCAGCAACACAAACTATTTTGTAATTTGGCAACATTTCTAAGGTGGAAGAAGGCTGTTTCTTTCAGCACTGCTTTCAGCACATTCTTCAAAATATCTTCTTTTGTGTTCATCAGAACAATGACATTTATAAAGCAATTTTCCTACTACGGTAGTCAATGGTGGCCAAGAACTGTTGGCTTACAAGCATTCTTCCAAATATCTTTCTCTGTGTTCATCAGAACAAAATTGAATACAGATTTGGAACAACTTGAGGGTGAGCGAATTTATGGGTGAACTGTTCCTTTGAGGACAGGATATCCTTGAGAATTAAATCCTTTATCACACTAGTAGATAGGAAGCAGAAAATAATAGAGGAGGAACCTATCAGATGCAGTGCTGAAAGAAACCGAGTCAAGGACAGCCCTGCTCGGTTCAGTTATGCATGTAAAAGAGCCTCCTTATCAAGGAATAAAGTAAATACCCCCTCCTTCTCTGCCTTCACTCCGTAACCTTTCTTCATTCTTTATATCTTGCTTGTGAGTGTGTCTCTTTGATAAGTCTGTGTGAAATGCACACCCAAAATCAATATGTTAGTCAAACTCTTTAATTTATGCATTTAAAAAATAAACAAATGTACAAACATGACTTTTTGAAGTTATGCTTGTGATAACCATAAGAAATCAAGCGTAGCGTCAGTCCTGGCAGGTCACGTGACTCTAGCTTGCATCACATCAGGTGCAGCTAATCAACGCTAACCAATAGTCATACTGTCATACAATAATCAACACATACTAGTCTGCTTAATAGGGCCGCACTAAAAACCCACCTCCATCCCATCTCCTCCATATCTGCCTGCATCTGTTGGATCATTTTAATTTAATCCTGTTACACATCATGAACTGTTCTAGTTCCCCAGGTGGGAGGAAATGTATTGCTGCGCTCCTTCTCTGTCCATGCAAGGCTGCATGGACAGGCGGAGAGTTTGCCCAGAACAGTTTCATTCCGCCAACCTTAAATATTGCTATATTGTTTAAATATTTGACGATAGTGGTCCTGACAGAAACACATTTATTGTAACACTGAAATATAAGCAATTGATTCAGCAGTGTATCTTGGCACAATATTTGCAAACATTCCCCTTTTAAAATGTCTTTTCTTGTCCTTGTGTTACTGCATTGACAGCAAGAGTGTCCCCTAGAGACTGACATTCCCAGGAGCTGAGCCATGTGTTGTTTTCCTGCCTCTAACCTCTCTGTGTTGTTAATGGTCTAAGTGTGATAAGCAGATATGAACAGATGGAGAGATGGCGATCACGGAGTGGGGGGGTTTGGCTTGGGGGTGCAGAGAGGATGGACGAAGGATGGCACTCATTAAGAGACAGAAGGGGGCTGAATGATAAAGAACTAGATGGGGGGTGATCATTATGGTCACCACTGAGACTGACAGCACTAGATATTGAGTTATTGAGTGACTCTTTGCTTATGTGTCAATCAAATGAGGGTGCAACATGAAAAGCAAAAGCTTCTAAATGAATTAAAAAATTAGACATTTTGATTTTTGTAAACGCTTTTTGTAAACGTTTGGTATGGAATGCATGGAGAATATAGAGCGACTGTTATGCGTGACCAGGTGTGAGCTTTGTGACGCAGCGTGAGATGTGCCGATGCCAACTCTAAACCACATGCAACAAAAACACAAGCCCCAGTTACAATGACTGCCGTCTGGCAGGTACTCAAGAAAATGCTCAGTAGTGGCAGTTTGCCTGCAAGGAACAAACAAGCATGGGCAGACACTGGCACATCACACAAACCCAAACAAAATAAACCAAGACCATTGTGGTATTTTACAATAACAAATTAACAAATTAAATCTACTAAATAAAAAAGTTAAGTTTAATTGCTGCCTCAAATTATCTCTGCTTCAGACGGCACACCCGACAGACTGCCCCAGTCTGTTCACTAATGCATAATGCAAACCGTACTGTAAAGATTTTTTTCAAGCTTCGCCAGCACTAATGCAATGCATTTTATGTATAAATGTTTGTGGAAAGTGCCATACCGTAAAAAAAATTAACCAGGTCTATTATTTCAGTATAAAATACCTCCAAGACAGACAACAGCAGGCAAAACAAGTACTGTCACTGAGTGCTTTACATGTCCGTCAGACTTTTCCTAAGGGTCTTGGTCAGTTTAAGCACCTTTTACTCAAACTTCTGCCACAGTCAAAGGTCTGGCTGTGGGACTGCTTTAAAATGTAACTACCTGTTAAAAGGATAGTTCATCCAAAAATGGAAATTCTGTCATCTTTTTCTCACCCTCAGGTTGTTCTAAAACTGTGTTTGCAGAACAAAGAAATTTATACGGGTTTGGAACAACCTGGGGGGTGAATAAATGATGTCAGAATTTTCATTTTTGGGTGAACTATCATTTTAAGGATAATGGATTTCCTCAACTTAAAGTTCTAAAAGCAAATAAAATGAAATGGATGGATGGATAAAAAGATATTAAAACATAGTGATGAAAAAATTTTCAATGTTCTTGATTCTTGGCCTTATGAAAGATGAGTCAAATGGGGTTAAAATCTATTCTGTCTGTGCTTGGCATGCAAGACTTGGTCTACTGAAAAAGCTACTCTCTGCTGGCAGAATACTTTTCATTATTTAGAGCACTCCAGCACAGATGTAGATGCACTTTGCAAAATTATTTCCATCCTAACCTACATATTTCTTAGTTTTGGAGTGCCAAAAGTCCCACAAACATGCATAAAGATTAACAGCTTGTCATTTCTGATTCAGTAGATGTCCAATTCACCTGTCAGTAATAATTTATTGACTGCCTGAGAAGTTTTAATAGCAGTTGGCTGTTTTTGATTAATAATAGCTAAAACAAACCCAGCAGTCTCAAGACAAATATTCATATATTTCTTAGTGTGACTGTACATATAATAATCATGCATGACAGCAAGTGTTAGTGACACGACAGTTAGTGATATGATATTTTAACACTAAATTTCACATGAATTTAATCATTAAACTCCTAAAGTAAAGGTGCTATCAAGAGTTCTCTAAAGTGATGCCATATAAGAACGTTTTTGGTTGCCCAAAGACTTCAAAGAACTTTTCACTTCTGTGAATGTATAAATTGTTCTTTATACAGCCCAACAGTCTTATTTTTAAGATTCCAGTGTGTGCACATCATTACATTTAAGTGCACTTGCTGAGAAACTCTTAAACGTGGAAGTCACAGTTCAAAATACTTGACATGCTATACTGTTCTTTCTAATCCTATGAAAGCTGCACAGAGATAAAGTCTGTTCAGTGTTCCTCATCATAGAGAAAGTCTTTTACAAATTGGATTAGGGCTTCAGATTTGGCAGTGGTTTGCTGAGTGGACAGACTTTCTCTCCTGAAGTCTCTGGCTCCCTGTGTAATTTAACAGTCTGCTCCTGTATGATACAGAGAGGGAGGGCATCATAGCTCAGACGTGCCATCTGCCCAGACACACCACACCCAAATCTCCTCTCTATTGTGCCACTATAAACTAAGCATTACTGTATAGAGGGCAATATCCATTTTTTTATAATATTCCAAATCTAAGCAATTTTGGTACATTATCTATCAGTACAAGAAGACTGTCAAATGTCTTGTTCACAGTGGCATGTTAATAAATATTGGTGGCATCTTAATATTTGCATTTTGAGCATATGCATTGATTATATCATCTCTAAAGGATCATAGTGTTAATATTATGCTCAGGTTTCAATGACTTTCTATTCTACCATTACTTTTGTATACGGATCTGCATAGCCACTCCTTCTCAATGAAGGTGATTTAGACAAAGACACTCATTTAACCTTGCAGAGCACTGTTGTTTCAGATGGTGCTATGACAACAGCAGCTCGATTGCAGTGGCGTAATAATGTGAGCCATCTACTGATGAGCACTGTGACCTTCCACACTGACATGACAGTGTCGTATTAGCCTGTTGTCTTCCTGCTTTGCTAATCTCATCTGACTTTGTCAGTGCTGGTAGGATTGTGTTTCAGTGTGATTGCTAGCACAGCACTTTAGCCTAAAACTGGCTTCTGCAAGGTGCGCTCTGAAACGTTCTCAGGCCATTGTATGAGAGGATGTTTAAGGATGTGTCATTCTGTTAGTACAGACTGCGTTCAAGGACAAAAAATAGTAAATAATGTTTAATGGAAAAACTGTGTTGGAAAAAGGAGAAGAAAGGATGAAAGACATGTTTAATGTCACAATATGTATAGTCTTAAGTAATTCCTACATTTTGTGTTTTGATCTCAAATACATGTTTTGCAATATATTAACTGAGGTTATTTATCTCCCTGGGTGTTCAAATGTTTGTGAAATCAAAAGCTGATCTACTTTAAAATGTCCTTAGAGAAACCAGGTAGTTTGCCACAAGGCAAGGCAAAGGGAAAAATATCTACATAGTCAAATGTTTATGACAACAACCTGATTTGCATTTTTTTATATCCATTCATTACAATTTGCTTGTTTTGCTTGCTTGTGTCATGGACGTCATCAGCAGTTAAAATCAATCTTCCTCATTGACAAATGCATGTGTGTTTGCATGTGTCCTTTATCTAAAAGCTGAGGATAGTTAAAATGATGCATGGGAAATAAAATTGTCACAGATTCTGAATGAATATGATTTACCGTATGCATTGATAATCTTGTTCATGATTTAATGTATTATGCATTGCTACATTTTTTTATTCAGACTATCCAAAATGTTTAGCTTTGAGAAATTCCTTGTCAAAATATAATGACATCTTATTTTTTCCCGGTAATACATTTCACTTATCAAACGCTATGGTTATGTAAGTTATTCAGTGACAGGATTGCTTACTAGTGCAAACAGTACAGTGATCTGAAACCATTGGCAGATGGAATGGTGCTTAAAGTGATACTTCACCCAAAAATGAAAATTCTGTCATCATTTACCAGGATTTTTCCCGGCTCAAAATGAGGTGGAGGTGGTGCCATCCTGATCTTGTGCACACCTTCACGTGTAGGCCTACCGTAGCTTTACCGTACCTTAAGTACCTTTTGCATGAATGCCAAACAAACAATATTCACCTGAACAGCCGTGAAATACAGCTAATAGAGTTGCTAATATAGCTGAGGAAAATAAACAGCAACTCTCCAGCGCTTCACTGCGCTTATAATGAAACAGCGCCTCCATCG
This sequence comes from Triplophysa rosa, assembly GCF_024868665.1. Classification (NCBI taxonomy): domain Eukaryota; kingdom Metazoa; phylum Chordata; class Actinopteri; order Cypriniformes; family Nemacheilidae; genus Triplophysa; species Triplophysa rosa. Next base: position 18,592,422 of record NC_079890.1, on the reverse strand, counting down.
TAGCGCAATGCAGCAACTGCAGTTACAAATGACAGTCCATTGAGTGAATGCAGTGTTTTTGTGACGACAGACACCCGACATAATTTTGATGAGAGTCAGAGTCGGAGGCAGGACGAAATTTGACGGAGGCGGCCGCCTCCAATTTTTATATGCAGGAAAGACCCTGTTTACTCAACCTTCGAGTTGTTCCAAATCTGTATAAATTTCTTTTGAAGAAAAATAATTTTTTTTAGAAGAAATTGAATGCTTATAACCAGACACATTTTGCCCCCCATTGACTACCACAGTAGGAAAAAAATACAATGATAGTCAAAAGTGCCCCAGAACTGTTTGCTGTCCTACATTCTTCAAAATGTCTTCTTTTGTGTTCAACAGAAAAAAAAGTATTTTTTCCTACGATTATAGTCAATGGGGGGGAAAATCTGTCTAGTTACAAGCATTCTTCCAAATATCTTTCTCTGTGTTCATCAGAACAAAGAAATGTATACAGATTTGGAACAACTCGAAGGTGAGGAATGATGACAGAATTTTCATTTTTGGGTGAAGTATCCCTTTAAGAACACACTTTCAGCACATAAGCACTATTGTATCTATTGATGCAGGCTTGAGTGTTTGTTAATTGCATTGTTTTAGCACTCTTTCCATTTTTCTCTGAGATTCCAGTGTTTTTCCAGNTTTCTTGATTTACCCCATCGTGGGTTTTTGTTTTGTGTTTATTTTCTGTTAAATAAAGCTTTCTGTTAACCCCTTCATCCCCGCTGCCTGCAACTGGGTTCTTTCACCACGGCCGTGACACTATTGTATCTATTGATGCAGGCTTGAGTGTTTGTTAATTGCATTGTTTTAGCACTCTTTCCATTTTTCTCTGAGATTCCAGTGTTTTTCCAGACATCCACTCTGGTGTTTCTCTGTCTCTTACCCTTGCACATTATCATCTGTCCCTCTGCCAGGTGCTCTGAAAACAGCCTTAAGGAAGTCTTCTGTGTTTCTGCTGTATTTTTAGTTCAGATGGCCTTGTCTCTTTCCACAACAGCAGCTTTCTACCTGATACATGCATACATACAAGTAATGGAGTTGTCATGTTTTCTATACAGACTATATTTAACATTTTGATTGTCTATTGATCCACATCTAAGTTGGTTTATGTTGGGCTTATTGCTATAGGAAGCGTATCGAGTTAATGAATCTGCTGTATTTCCCAGTTGATTGTATGTGGTAGAATGTCCTGGTTTGTGGTGGTGTGAATATTGATCACTCGCTGTAAAAGCTAATCCATGCCGCTGTAAAAGTGCAGTCTCTAACAGATGCTCTTAAACACACGCATACATGTTTTTTGCACGCCTTTGCACTTTCTCACTGATGCGTTTTCTAAGAAAATAAAAGGCTTGAGTTTTTGGCATATCACTTCAAAAAACACTGCTTAGGGCCAGAGAATGCTGAGAAGGAATGTGAACCTTTGCAGTTCTCAGCTGACCTCGCTTCTCTCTGCTCACAAAGCAAGCTGCTCTCTTCTCCTTTTACAACAGCAATAACCTCAAAGAACATTTAGGTACTGTTTACCTCAGCCCAAAGTGTAAAAAAAGAGTATTTATAATGTTTGTTTCCATTGTGCATTCTTCCACTTATGATAATAAATAATTAAATCTCTTACACGTCAAGGGGCGTCCACATTGACAGCTAGTAAATTGTTCAAGGTAGGCATTTGAGTCAAGCTAATGTTTTGTTTAGTTTATATTTTGGACATCATTATTGCCAGACAAACAGGGTAGGTTAATATGCAGTCTAATTTTTGTCATTTAGAAGCTGGTGAGATTAGGTACCTTCCATGAATAACAGGAAACTTGAGTGATTAGGTTTTTATGTTTGATGTACACATTGCGACAGAAGAAGATGAAATTAAGGAATTTGAATTAAAACAAAAGTTTGAAAACTGAAAAGTTAAACTTAAATAACCAAACACAAAATTATATCTACTATGTGCAACATATCTATATAGATGAAAATAAGGAATTGGAATTAAAAGAATTAAAACATTTTTTCATACCGAAAAGTTTAACTTAAATAACCTAACACACAAAATTATATCTACTATGTGCAACATATCATCTATATACATTTACATTTAGTCATCAGATGCTTTTTTCCAAAGCGACTTACAGAGAGTTCAGTGAGCAATATAGTGATATGTTATACAGGAGCAATAATACAATAGGTGCTAATTAGTGCTGTCACTATTATGAAATTTGGCTGACGATTAATTGTCTAATAAATCATTGCGATTATGACTATTAATTGTCTGTTTTAGAGCTTTGACTTTTAATTCTCATACATTTTTTATTTAGCTTTGAAACGACCATATTGTGTGAACGTACTGTCTGAATATAAAGACTATGTTCTTTTTCTTGGAAATATATAAGAAAAGATTGGTTCATCATACTTTAGGTTTAGGCTTTTACCTGTCAATAATACAACTGCCAAATACTTGTAAATTGATCAGGAGTGAATTGAAGCCACCTTTAAAATGCTATCAGTCATAGAAAAGCTTCTAGTCTGTTTTTTTCTCACTTGCAAGACTACAATAAAAGTTTACTTCTATGTTAATGAGATTTTGGTAGACTGGTTTTCACACTGAAATAATATTAAATTGTACTGCAGGCTATTTTTATGGTATATGCTTTAGTTTTTTTTTAAAGTGATTGTGTTGTGGTGGTACATTTTACAAGTATTACCATGCTTTAGTTACAATATATACAATAAAATATGCAATATGCAGATGCACTACAGCCCCCCCCTAGTGTCTTCTATAGAGATGTGCAATAATTGCGATGATCTGAAACCATCGATTATGAGACGATTATTTAATAATCATGACAGCCCTAGTGCTAATACCAAGTTACTAGTTTCCACAAAAGCCAGAACAATACCTGCTGAGATTAAGAGAGAGGGTTAGTTTTTTTTTTTTTCATTTGTCTGTCAAGTATTCACAGAAGAGATGGGTTTTAAGTAGTTTTTTTAATGTTGTGAGAGATGTGGTTGACCTGACTGAGTTGGGAAGAATGTTCCACCAGGAAGGAGTTGTGAAGGAGAATGAGCGTGAAAGAGATTTACTGCCCTATTGAGAAGGCAATACAAGATGCTGCTCGTTTGCTTAACGCAGGGTTTTTGATGAGGTGTAGGAGTGTAGGAGGGTGTGAAAGTATGTCTGTGCAGATCCAGTGATAGTCCTGTAGGCAAGCATTAGTGACTTGAATCTGATACGGGCTTCAACCGGTACCCAGTGGAGAGAGATGAAAAGGGGTGTCACATGAGCCCTTTTGGGCTTTTGGAAGATGAGGCGTGCTGCTGCGTTCTGAACCAGCTGGAGTGGTTTGATAGCCTTTGCAGGAAGACCAGCAAGGAGAGCATTGCAGTATAGTCCAACCTTGAGATTACCAGGGCCTGGACAATGAGTTGTGCCGCATGCTCAGTGAGATAGGGTCTAACCTTCCTAATGTTAAATAAGGCAAATCGGCATGACCGCATTGTCTTTGCAATGGGATCATTGAAGGACAGCTGGTCATCAAACATGACTCCAAGGTTCCCGGCTGTTTTGGAAGGAGTGATTGTGGTATTGCCAAGTTGGATTGTGAGATCATGTTGTACTGCGTGGGGTGTGCCGGAAATACAAGTAGTTCTGTCTTGGCAGGGTTCAGCTGGAGGTGATGCTCTTTCATCCAAGCTGAGATGTCTTCTAGGCAGGTGGTAATGCAAGCTGTTACAGTGGTATCATCTGGGTGAAATGAGATGTAAATCTGGGTGTCGTCAGCATAACGGTGATAGGAGAAGCCTTGTGCCTGTATGATGGGTCCCAAGGATGTCATGTAGATGTAGAATAGGAGTGGTCCAAGCACCGATCCCTGAGGGAGCCCAGTGATCATGTGGTGAGCAGTGGACAGCCAGCCCCTCCATGACACCCTGAAGGATCTGCCGGAGAGGTAGGATTTGAACCAGCATAGAGGGGTGCCTGAGATTCCTAGTGATAATAGGGTTGCTAGCAGTATCTGGTGATTGACAGTGTCTAATGCTGCAGATAAGTCTAGAATCAGGACAGAGGATTTAGATTCCGCCTTGACTAGTCGCAGTGCTTTTGTGACCGATAGCAGTGCAGTCTCAGTGGAGTGGTTTGTTTTGAAGCTGGACTGCTTGTCGTCCAGTAGTTTATTCTGGGATAGGAAGGAAGACACCTGGTTGAAAACTGCCCTTTCAAGAGATTTCGCAATAAATGGGAGGAGAGATACAGGTCTGTAACTGTCGGTAGTAGAAGGGTCCAATGTGGGTTTCTTAAGTGGGGGTGTGACCTGGGCCTGTTTGAATGTGGATGGAAAAGTGCTGGTTAGCAGGGAGGTGTTGATGATGTGTGTGAGTGTGCTGGATATGGCCTGAAGGAGATGGGAAGGGATTGGGTCGAGGGGACGGGTGATGGGGTAGCTGGAGAGAAGTCTGGTGACTTCAGTGTCAGTCAGTGGGGCGAAGTAGGAGAGTTATATACAGCCATGGAAAAAATTAAGAGATTATTTCAAAGTTATTTTCAGTTTTTCTGAATTTACTATTTATAGGTATGTGTTCGTTGATCATTTTTGTTTCATTCTGTGAACTACTAACAATATTTCTCCCAAATTTCAACATTTTCATAAAAATTTCATAAAATTATCGTGTCCATTTATTACTTATTTATTTTCAGAAAATAAAAATAACAGAAAAGATACTCTGTATTTTTTCAGACCTCAAATACTGCAAAGACAACAAGTTCATAATCATTTTTAGCAATACAACAGTAATATTTGTACATGTATTTAAGAAAAGATTAAATATAATTTTTTATGTGATAACCTCGATTCTTATCACAGTTTTCATGTGTTTTGTCTTGTTGGATGCCGTTGGATGACTTTATGTCCTTCCTGAGGTTTTATTTTGTTGAAATTCAACAGACACTAGACTGGAATGGCCACAATACATCTAGAAATGCTGATTAAATGAAAATTTGGAGTGTTCTTTTAATTTTTTCTGTGGCTGTATATGTTATGTTATGTAACATAAGTGAGAATGTAGATTACAGCAGTTTTATACAGTGCATTGCTGTTCATATCCACTTATTTTGGCAAGCCCATTTCAAAGAGTCATTGGGATCAATGAATGTAATGTGGTGCTGTACTGCATTTCAGATAATGAGCTTCATTTTCATGGGACTGTACAAGTATGAGTAGTTTGTTGAAATCCCGAGAGCGGAAGCATATGACCCATCTTTATCAGCTCTCACGGTGTAGTTCTCTCTCCCACACTGTTTCATTTGTGTGGGCTGTAGTGTTTCCTTCTGTGGTTCTGTGCACCAGTGTGAACCTCTTACACGCACAAGGATTCCTCTTACAGGAACACAGTTCTACTAAAACACTATCATTTAGTAGCTGCATACCATATACAACACTTATTCCAATGGAACTTAACATTCTGTTATTGCACAGACAGTCACTCTAAAGAAAATTTTAGGAATTCCCAAAGTTTTAATTTGTATTTTAAAGCATCAGTGTGTAATATCTGCATCTTGGCACAGTTTTGATTATTCACAAATGTTCCCTATGTCTAATTGACAAAGACTCATTGTCTAATTACTGGCGTGGAATGGAGGCAGACATCACAAGGCATCATACTTTCTTGATTTTTGTGCTATAAAGTATTAAAAACACTTACTTTATACTGATGCCCCACAGCTGCTGTTTATCTACAGTACTATATCCCACTTTACCCAGGACCCCTAAACAGGAAGCTCATCCTCTTTACAATGGCTGTACATCATGTTCATTATTTCTGCACAACTAAACTCTCTGAGCAGGATATTTATATATGACATGATCTCCTTTCCTTTTACGAAAAGTCCCACTGAAACTCTGCGTCCCTGTGGACACAAGGCACAGCTCTGCTGAAGAAACGTCTTATGCCAACATTAATTTCTATGCTGGTTCAGGCTGTTGTATGCTGGGTATTGCTGGTCTAGTGCAGGCCTAGCTGGTGGACCAGCAAAATTTAACAAATGAAGCTGGTTGACCCAAACAGTCATGTTGGCTGAGCTAAATGCCTGATCGGGAACCAGCATCCAAAATACTGGTAACACTGGAGACTTTTTAGCGAGACGTTAAAAGTTATGGACAAAGGCTTTTTTTATATATGCACCAAAAAATTCCCCCCCTTGTTTATAAAAAAATGTAAGACCTTTTACTTATTTGTTCATTATTGGTTGTTTTTTCTATAAGCACATTAGACAGCAGGAGGTTTGGGTTGCTAAGTTAGCTGTTAGGACTTGGATCTAATGTGACACTTCTCAGCGTGTGCACACCAGCCAGCAAATTCAGTGGAGATTAATGAAATAGTTCACTTTAGAATTAAAATTTTATGCTTATTTACTTACTAAATACTTATTTACATATTCCAAGGTTTTTGAGGAAAACATTTCCGGATCTTCCTCCATATAATGGATTTAATGGGGGGAAACCTGATTTAAGGTCCAAATATGAGTTTCTTCGCAGCTTTAAATGGCTTAACGCGACACCAGCCAATGAATTAGGGTGTATTTTCCAGCGAAACGATTAGTCATTTTCTAAGACAAATTAGACTTTTTATACTTTTTAAACACAAATACATGACATGTACCCAAACATGTGGCGCGTTCACGACTTCCCGTAATAGGTAATCACTTTGGAAAGGTCACTCGTCTTTCCAACGCGTCTTTCCAAAACAAGTGTTCTTTATATTCTTAGGCTTTTGGTCTGCTTTTACTGTTACATATTTGATTATCTGTAATAGATGCTATAATGCAATTTGAAAATATGTCATGCACTATTATTATGCAAGCTAAACATTTTTAGTATAATTTGTGGGTCTACTGTATATGGACATACCCTGCCACACTTTTGTTAGGATTTCATTAAACAGGTCTGGTGTTTTCTATTCATACTACATGTATGCTGAAATTGAACAGGATTAATACACTCAAGTATGCTGCCCAAAAAAAGGCAAAGTGCAGTAACTACACAAATACTGAAACTGAGAAAAATGCCTTTTTAAAGTTTTCACAGCTAGTTACTGCAATTTTGACACTCTTGTTTCTCTGAAACAGGACAAAATTTAACAAGGGGACTGGTCAAAAGACAGAACAGATGTTACAAAGCCCATTAAAACCTTAACTGAATTTTGTCCAAATGTGTAGTTACTGCACGTTGCCTTTGTAGGGCAGTATACTGTACTGTACTGTACTGTACTATACTATATAGACACTGAAAAATCTATAGAACCCATTATAATCAGTGATGCTGAAACTGGACTGGAACACTTAAGTATCTGGATAGGCTACACTGCACTGCACAATACTGTACTGTACTGCTGTACTGTGTTATACTATATTATACTATACTGTAATAGAGACTGAAAAAACTATAATGTACAGTATGCACAAATTATAATCTGTGGTATAGGTGAATATAGTTTTAAATGGATAATTAGAATGGTCTCTAGAAGTCATGTTAGTGTGATCAGATTTTGTTTTGAAAGTTGTTTAGAAAGGTTTTGGTAGACTTTTTGACCACTGATTGAAATGTCACTGTACTCCACTAATGCACATAAATATGAATATATGATTTGGATTGTTGAATAGTTTGTATATGTGTGACACGCTGGACATGCAAAAAACATACACTCGAATTTAAAACATGTAAATTCACATAATGTTCACCTAATGTCACATCTCTGCCAGGAAAAACTCCCACACACTCATGCATGAGGTGAGATCTGCATATGGAGTATAGTTTTGATAATGTGTCTTACACCTGTGAATTTGAAATAACAGCCCTCCTACAATGTTCTCTTGTGTTTCTGTGCATTTTTATCTTCTTTGTTTTAATCTATCAGCCTTCTTGCCTCTCATCCATTACTGTACATATGCACACAACTACAAACAGTAAATGAAAACCATTCTCACAATACCCAAGAATAAACTTGCAGCATACACTGATCTACCAGCATGGTGCTTTTAATGTGATTTTCTGGTTACTACTGGCCGAGAGAGCAGCACATTCTCACTTTTATCCTGTTCTCTCCTCTGAGTGGGTTCAAGACAACAGTGAATCTCTCCAAACTTTATAAACACATTGACATCTGTCTGGCTCTGTGCATTGGTATTGGTATTAGGGAGGAAACTGAGCCAAACATATATTGGTCAATCTGATGGCTGCTGGCATTTCAGTTCCAGTGAATTCTGTTCCAGGGCTAAATATACGCTAAGCTTTAAACAAAAGCACGAGGGCACATGTGTGACCTTCCACCCCATGAGACCGAATGATCCCAACCCCTCCCCCTATTATCCCATCTCATATGAAATGGATCATTGTGTAACTTGCTGATTCTTTTTTCTGCACATGTACAGTAAAAGAGAGAGAGAATCCTGAATCTTGAGAGATTTTTCTCGGTAAAGTGATGGCCTATGTGTTTTTAATACAAAGTAAAGTTTTAAAGATATCAGATGAGCGCTTTTATAGTTTGTGATAATGAGGGAGGTTTTTTGGAAGTATATTATTGTTGAGGCACTTATTTGAATAAGCTACCATTAATGTTGTATTGTGGCGTTGATTTTTATAAAAACAAACTATTTTCAAACACACTGTAATGGTAATGCATGTCAATGAATCTGTAGACCACTAGTGCCAGTGTTGAGTAAGTCCTGTGGTATACTGACATTGCTGGAGCCATTTGAGAGATGATGTGTGTTTCATTTCAATAGAATATTTTTAAGGTCCAGTGTGATTTATTGGAGATTGTGATGTGCTATTGTGTGACAGGACGTGAGGTGCAGGCAGCTGCTTTATAGTGCTGCAGTGGGAGATGCATCCTGTCCCAGTCATGACAGTCTGGGCGTGACCACATCTGTCCCAGAGGTCAACAGGGACATACAGCTGGGTGTACGTGTGCACATTTGTTTGTTTGTGTACTGTATGTGTGTGTGTGAAAGTAAGAGAGACTGAGAAAGATGGGTTGGTGAGTATGTTTGTTAAACTGTAGTCTGCCTGTAAACTATAATTTTAAAAATCTGACATGCAAGTCAAACCTGAAGGGATTAGTACACCCAAAAATAAAAATTCTTTCATCATTTATTCATGCCGTTCAATACATGAGTCTTTCTTCTATGTGACAAAAAGAAGATATTTTGAGAAAACTCTTGGTGGTTTTGTGTCCATACCAGGGTTTTTCCTGGCTCAAAATGATTCGGAGGTGGTGACATCCTGATCTTACACACATAGGCCTAACGTAACTTTAAGTGGCTTAACCAAAGTGACTTTGACATATTAAAAGTTCTAATAAAATTAGAAGAAAATGACAATTATTATATAAAACATTACTTTTATTCAACCAAACAGAAATGTTTTTTAATCAAATAAAGCTTTTTTTTATCTTCAACTAACTTTTCAGCCCACAATAGCCAACTGAATTAACCAGTCTTTCCAAATGATCAAAGCTCATTCACATCTTGCATTCTCTGTGGTTCACTTTAAATGATTCAAGGATCTCTTATATTCGCTAGTGACTGAAAAGTTCAATGGTTAAATGAATCGGTTCAAATGAGTCATTCGTGCGCGAGTCGTTATGAACGCAATGTGCGTTCATACTGGCGAACTCGCTGTGTACAGTATACGCTGATTGAACGATCCAACTGCACAGCTAAAGACATTACAATGATGTACGTCATGTTAATGTAATAAATTTCAAGAAATGAAAGGTACTTGGATGCAAAACAAACAGCCGTGAAACACAGGCTGGCTCTTGTTCTGCAACTCTTTTCAGCGGCTCAGTGTGCTGATAACGAAACAGCGCCTCCACTGTGGCGTAATGTCGCAACTGCAGTTACAAATGACAGTCTGTTAAATGCACGCAGCATTTCTTGTGAAGACAACCGACATAATTTTGGCGAGAGTCTGAGGCGGCACGACATTTGACGGAGGCGGCCGCCTCCAATTTCTCTATGCAGGAAAAACCCTGCCATACAGTGGAAGTCAATGGACCTCCACTGTTGGGGCAACATTTTTCAAAATATCCAACATTTTTCAAAATATCTTCTTTTGTGTTCAGCAGAATTATAGGTTTGGAATGACATGAGGGCGAGTGAATGATGACAGAATTTTCATTTTTGGGTGAACTATTCCTTTAAACACACCAGAGGCAGAATGACACCTGCTATACTGTAAGGGTGAAAATGAGCATGTTAAGGTATTTACTGTCATCTCAACGTCAAAAAGTAGCCCAGTTTACGGAATTAACCTTATGCCTTTGTGTACTTTCTGTTGCCTTCTCTCACCTGCTCTGCTTTTATCTTTCTTTCATGCATAGTTTGTGCAATACTATCAGAGCAAAAATGCACACACCTCTGCTCAGCAGTCTCTCCTCAGCTCAGGCTTTATACAGGACAGCACTGGATTAAGAGCTTCACTCAGTAATCAGACTGCTAAACATGTAAACATGCCTCACCCAGCCAAGCCCTACTGCGGGACAGTCACTCACATATGGAGACAGGCAGCCAAACACACACACATCCACAAGTCTGTACTGGCCAGATGATCATGCAGATATAAAATTCTGTACACCTGCATAGACACACACTCCTCATGTAGCTCCACCTGTCCAGCACTGCAGCACACAGTCACAGATTCAGCAGAACACCCCACTGCAGTGAAGCTCAAACCCTGCAGCCCCTCCCCGCTTCACACACCAAAAACACACTCCAGCACACCCTTACCTTTGTGACAGTCATGCAGAGATCAGTGCGGAAGAGTCAACTTCTGTTCCTGAAACGCTGAGTGTGACAGCAGGACAGAGAGACAGACTCACTGAGCGTGTATGTGTGAGTGAGACGCGGGAGACTGTGAGAGAGGAGGAGAAGCAGCGAGTGGGTGAGCGATGGAGAGGGAGGGAGGGTCTGGTCGCTGTCTCTGTCTCTGGCTCTGGCTAAGTAACTGAGCCTATTGGTGCAGCGGCTGCCCTGGTCCCTTAGTCAGAATACTGCGGTAAAGTGAGCTCAGTGTGTTACTACTACTCCTCCCTTCTGTCCCTCTCTCGCTCTGTTGTCAATCTGTTTGCTGCATGCTCTAATGAAGATTATTGATGTCCACAACAGCATCACTCTGTATAACCCGTCCTCCTCTGCTTTTTCTCTTTGTCTTCAGTATAAAACTAAACTCATCATCTCTCTAACTATAGTTAGTAGCGTAATACAGTAGTATCCACTGTTACTACAGAATATCAGCTATCTTGGCCACAACTGCTATAAAAAAAGTAAAAAAATAACAATTTATTAATGTGGGTTTATTAATTTATTAGTAAAAGTTAATAATATTTCCTTATAAATACTAATAGTAATGGGCTTAATAAATGCATGTATATTCAAAACTAGCTGTTGTATTCTCTTATATGCAGGCCTCAAGCATTTTAATACTGACTGCTGAAAGAGCTCCATTGAAAACATGCAGGATGAACTCGAGAATTTTTATTTTGTTTTCTACTGCCCCCTAGTGTTCTTCGACAATATTACACAATCATTTAAATTTCTTGACCAGCAATTTTAAAGGTGAAGCATGTAATCTCTGCACTATCAGTGTCAGGGGTCAAAGTGTAACTTGACATTTAGCCCTAGCTAATGGCTATTCAAAAGTTAAAATAAATCTATGGCCGTTTCTTAATATTTATATATTTTATATTTTTATATATTTTTATTAATAGCATATAAACACGTTTACATACAAACCCAATTCCAAAAAAGTTGGGACACTGTACAAATTGTGAATAAAAAAGGAATGCAATAATTTACGAATCTCATAAACTTATATTTTATTCACAATAGAATATAGATAACATATCAAATGTTGAAAGTGAGACATTTTGAAATGTCATGCCAAATATTGGCTCATTTTGGATTTCATGAGAGCTACACATTCCAAAAAAAGTTGGGACAGGTAGCAATAAGAGGCTGGAAAAGTTAAATGTACATATAAGGAACAGCTGGAGGACCAATTTGCAACTTATTAGGTCAATTGGCAACATGATTGGGTATAAAAAGAGCCTCTCAGAGTGGCAGTGTCTCTCAGAAGTCAAGATGGGCAGAGGATCACCAATTCCCCCAATGCTGCGGCGAAAAATAGTGGAGCAATATCAGAAAGGAGTTTCTCAGAGAAAAATTGCAAAGAGTTTGAAGTTATCATCATCTACAGTGCATAATATCATCCAAAGATTCAGAGAATCTGGAACAATCTCTGTGCGTAAGGGTCAAGGCCGGAAAACCATACTGGATGCCTGTGATCTTCGGGCCCTTAGACGGCACTGCATCACATACAGGAATGCTACTGTAATGGAAATCACAACATGGGCTCAGGAATACTTCCAGAAAACATTGTCGGTGAACACAATCCACCGTGCCATTCGCCGTTGCCGGCTAAAACTCTATAGGTCAAAAAAGAAGCCATATCTAAACATGATCCAGAAGCGCAGGCGTTTTCTCTGGGCCAAGGCTCATTTAAAATGGACTGTGGCAAAGTGGAAAACTGTTCTGTGGTCAGACGAATCAAAATTTGAAGTTCTTTTTGGAAAACTGGGACGCCATGTCATCCGGACTAAAGAGGACAAGGACAACCCAAGTTGTTATCAGCGCTCAGTTCAGAAGCCTGCATCTCTGATGGTATGGGGTTGCATGAGTGCGTGTGGCATGGGCAGCTTACGTAGAAGAAGGATCCGGGTACTGAAATGGCCAGCCTGCAGTCCAGATCTTGCACCCATAGAAAACATTTGGCGCATCATAAAGAGGAAGATGCGACAAAGAAGACTTAAGACAGTCGAGCTTAGTGTTTAGCAACTTCAAGAAGGTTGTTAGTGTTTAGCAACTTCAAGAAGGTTGTTAACCAAGTAATGTTGTGAACAATATTTCTTAAACAAATTAAGTTTGGTTTGTTTGTATTCAATGGGATTTACACATGTCATTACATGACATTTTACTGCACAATTGAGTCCAAAACAACTTTGAGTAATCACAGTAAATAAAAATGTGTTCAGTGGTTTCAAAATCAATTTCACAGAATTGACAAGAGTTTTCTCCAACATCAAATTTTGATTTGATAAATTCTTTAGATGGGTATATATCATTTATTATTTTAAAGTGAAGTTCTTTCACTTTGGGGAGACTTGGAAAGGTAAGATAATTCATTCTCATCTCCTTTACCTCCTTGGGGTTAAATTCTTTGAAAACATAATATCGTTTAATTCTATTTGGATGAAGTTTATCAATGAAGACACTTCTAATATATTCCCAGCTAACACAGTTACGTTGTGACGACGTACCTGGACCGGACCATATTCGTTGCCACGACGTACCATAATAACGTTCCAGCGACGTAACTTTGTGATTCCCATATTCGTCGTGACGACGTAACATTGGACGTTGTTGGGACATGGTGATTACCTGTTGAAGACATACCTGGGAGGTACCATATTCGTCGCAGCGACATACCAAAAAAACGTTTCTGGGACGTGATGAGCATGTCCTAATGACCAAACAGTCACGTTGTTAAAATCTTTTTATTTCATTTAATTTAAACAATTATCATCCCTCACATGGAGGATTAAATTAATTTTTGATTTAATCTGTGCGTTAAAGATTACATTTTATGCATAATTGGAGAAATTCTCTATTCAAATATGTATAAAACACAGTATAATGATAAATAAAACTCAACACAGTACTGTACATCACAATCAGATATTTTATTTAGATACTGAAGTAAATTACATAAATAATCAAAGACTTCAACACAATATAGAGGATTTAAAGCAGATATTTATTGACAGAGATGAATAAACATTATGTGGTAAGAACATTATGTTCTTACCACATAGCTAAGTTTAGCAGGTTGTAGAAACAACAATCAAAAGCTTCTTTAGTCACACTCACAAACATCAGGGTCCGTTCAGTTAAACGCACCAAATCGATCGAAAATCGGTTTACTCTCACATCTGTAAGGTATAAAGTAAGGAAAGAATATCAATAAACCGCTAAAGTAAAGATTATCTGAAGACCAGTACATCACGTCGCTACAACGTTCTCCATGGGATTAAATCACAACGTTATTTGAGGACGAGGCTAGGACGTTTCTGGAACGTAAACAAAAATTCAAAGAAATGGAACGTTGCCAAGACGTCCTCAGAACGTGGTCACAAAGTAATGTCACTGCGACCAAATGAAGACGACGTTGTCAGGACGTACTGTGTTAGCTGGGTTTGTTGTTACATTTATCATCCCTAATAAACAATTCACCCAGACTAGGAGATGGGAGAGAGAATGTCACCGAGTAATGTGAAAGAATCCCTTTTAGTAGTAATACTATGTTTTTTCTATACGTCACATCACAGTCCGTGTTTCCCCGGTGTTGGTGAATTTTTCTGTTACTTACTGCACTGTCAGAAAAAAAGGTACTGTGCAGGTACAATTTTGTTCCTAGGAGTACAAAATATTTAATTGTACCTTAAAGGTCCACAGTAGGTCCTTAGGGTACACTTATGTACCCAAGACAACTTACAAAGGTACAACAATATGTGAAAGGTACATTTGTGTACCTTTTGTGTTTTTAGTTTAACTACAGTATACTGTATAGCTCCAATTACCTCCACTTATTTTTCTCTTTTTTTATTTATTTAATGTGTGCCAATAACATCACAACACTATATTGAGATGTCTTAAAATTGATTTTATAGTATATTAATATACTTGGCCATCACTTGTATCCTGCCAGTAAAATAAGGTTATTTCCAAATGTTAATGCATCTTTTCAACTAATTGTTTTATTTTTAATGTTTATTGTAATATAGTATTCTTTTTTATTTATAAACTTTTTTTGACAATATTGTTAATTTCATTTTGACCATTGCATCAAAAACTAAGATTAATAATTTAGTCAAAAGTAACGTTACAAGTCTGCGCTCCAAAGTTAAATAAAAAATATAAATTTATGAAACTTAACTTTATCCTCAGTCAAAACGATTTGCTCAGAAACAAACAAACAATAGATTTATGAGACCAAAAATGTACCGTTACACATATGCCCAGATCGAATTAAATTATATCTCATGTTTAAACGCTACAGATACATTAGAACTAGCGGTGAATTTCAGAAAGACTTGCCGATGTGAGGCTGCATTGGGCGGGGTACATAAGCGCTGAGAACTCGGTGATTGCCTGGAGCGCACATCTCCGAAAACATCCAAGCACATTTTTAAGCAGACGCTATCCTTATTAACCGACCACAGATTTTAACTTTAAACACATACATTCTCGCCTAAATAATTCTTAAAACTACATTTAGTAGCAAAATAACAGTTATATTATGAACATTGTGCACCGTTAGGAACGTTGTGCAGACCAAACTGCGTCTGCACTGGAAGCTCCGCCCACTGACGTCATGCCGGTTTGGAACCCAGGATTTATTTATTTGATTTATTTATTTTTAGTGGAAGAGCTAAGCCCGGTTAGGATGAGGCTTAAAATGAGTTGCACAATTAATTATATTCAAGTATTTAGTCAAAATATACCACTGCTTATGCAGACGTTATGGTCATTGTCGCTTTAAGAAAATTTCCCGCTTAAGTTAGCTCCAGTCACTCGTTCTGAAGCCTGTGTGAGTGCGGTCCTGTTCTCTCGGAACTTCGCAGGATTTACAGCGTCGAGCATTTTCGGAGGACACATTTTTCAGGTATGCGTATAATGCTGCGTATATATTCTTATTTTCTCCCTATGATTACATGTTTTGTTTACTTTTGTCTAATTCGGTGTTGCCTTGATTTAAGCCCGCCGAAAGTACGTTACCTCAGTCAGACTGTCTGTTGGACGTTACTGACCAATTTGGAAAAAGCCTTCAGAATGGAGTTACGCAAAATGTCTACCGCTGAATTAATAAACGAGCTAATGCGATTTGGAATCGAAGTCTCTGAGGCGGAGAGAACATTTTTTGAGGGTGAGTAACTGTTAACGTTGCAGTAATTTATGTCACATGTTGAGGTAAATCAAGGGCTAACGTTAACATTAATTTCACGAGGAGTAACGTTAACGCTATTCACGCTATTCTATTTTTGGTTCTGTTCATTAAGTTTATTTTGTGTAATTGTTCCATGTATTATTTTTAATAGCACACGTGGCACATTTTAAAACGCAAGTTTAAATTTGAGCGGACACCTTTGGCTGATGAAGAAGTGAAAAGACTTTTGACAAACAGAAGTTTGGTCATTCAAAAATGTCTGTGCAACCTGAAAAAATCACTTGCAAACAAAAGACAAGGCCTTTGGTGAGAATATATATTTATAATCGTTTTACAATGTTACAAGTCAATCTCAAATTTATTATAACAAGTGATAAAATGCAAAACAAATTCTTGCCTAGAAATTAGAACAAATATTCTACCTGATTGTTTTTGTCTGTTCACAAGGACATGGATGTTATTGGAGAGGATGCTACCTCAAGAGGGACATGTGAAAGTCCTACATGATCAGTATTGAAAGACACACATGCCAAATACTCACATTGTTGAAGAGTGAATGAGGATGACCTTTGCCTGGAGGCGAAAGTAGATTACAGGTGGAATGACTGTTAAAGATGCTGTCAACAAATATCCATTCTTGAAGACTCCATCAGGGGTAATGTGCAAATTAACACTTACATATACATGAACATGTAGGACACTGACACTGTGTAAAATCCTGGTTTTCTTATGCTTGTCTTTTTAATCAATTTCAGCTTTGTCAAGAAAGTGGTTTCCTGTACATGTCTGTTAATCTCTGCCGGCACTTCCAAGAAAATTTTGGAAACATTGCATCCAGTGTGCTACAGCTTGCTCAAGGGAAATCTCATTTGGCAAAGCCACACAAAGAAGCTAAAGAAGAATCTCTAATTGAAAAACATCTTGGTAATTGACTTTATGCTTTTATTTTTTTAAATAAAATTCTGTAATTGATTACTCGCCTTCATGTCAGTTCAAACCTGTAAGATTTGTATCCATCTTTAAAAGTATCTTCATTTGTGTTACAAAGAAGTCTTAACAGCTTTCTTTCCCTCCATTGACAGCTTACAAACTACTAGCACTCTCAAGGGCCAGAGATGTTGTAATATCTTATACGTTTTTGTTTTAGGAATTGATTTCACAGCAGCACTTCTCATGTTGCCAGGCTTATTTAGAGAGAAGCTTGTACACTTCATTGTGCTTGGGGAGGTGAGCATATGTTTCCACTTGAATTTTGTTCATAAATGCATATAATTCTTGAAGTATATTTACTGCCCACAGTAAATGAATAATAATGATTTTACTCCTCATGCATGCAGATTATTTCTCTCTAACTCCTATGCTTATAAAATTCTGATTTGTGTTTTTGTCTTTTAGAGTGAACCATCTTCACCATACCCAACTGTTCAAGTACAGGAAACCAGTGACTGGAAAACTGTGCTTACGAGAAGAGTCACTGCAGTCGTCAAGAGTTGGTGGAATAGAGATCTGTGTTGGGCCAGCTGTGTGGAGGAAGGGGCTCTTGCTGCATTTAGTGCCTATCTCGTCTTCAATTCGAATTACCCATCTCATCTGAAAAACACCCTGATCTTTCTTCAGCGGTATGTTTTGAAACTTACTGTGGATGGTGACAAGCCTCTACTTACTCCAGTTACCAGAGTAATTAACCTCTTAGAATAAGATTTGCCAAAATGCATCGCCTGTTCTGTTGCCCTAAATGCTCTCGGAGAACATTCACAATTGTCAAATTAATCCAGCACATTGGTCTCATTCGTGCACATGAGGCAAACTTTTCAATAACTTGTGGTCTTAATGACTGTCAGAGAACATTTTCAAAATATGACTCCTTTAGATGTCATGTTTACCGAAAGCATAGACATACGGTACTACAACAGTCTACTACTGATGTTCCTCTGCCTCTGTTTGAGGACGTTGAGGAAGAATGTCCTAATGACAGTGTTGCTTTTCCTGCCCCCCAAACATGAATGAGCTGTTTAAGAAATTTAGGGAGAACCTATGTGCCTTTGTTCTGAAATGCAGAGAGAAAAATCACCTGCCTCAGACAGTGCAGCAAGAAATTTTGGATGATGTAAATTTCTTATTTAGTTTTTTCAAAGAGAACTATGATGCATTTCTTGTATATCATCTAGAAAAAATGGATTTGATATTGCCGCATATCCAGAACTTCAAGAAGTGCTACAGTCCCCTGACTTTTTTTCAGAGGCCTCAAGACTTATTAGGTCTCCACACATGTTCAAAGAGTTGCTGGATGTTGTGTGAGCATGCCATTTCAGTCTTTACCTTCGGCTCTACAGTATTCAAACAAGAAGTACAGCCATGTCCATTTTGAAGGTAAACAGATTGAGCGAGTAACAAAAGTAAAGGTTAATGTCGTCAGTTATTGTGTCAGAAAACACATCTTTGTCGGTCACCTGCATGCTGAAGATGTTCCATTGTACTTAATCTGAAAAAACATTCTTAACATGGACAAACTGGTTATTGTGTGGAAAGCTTTTAATTCCTGAATCTTTTTGTCGTCATTATTATTCATATTCTGTGAAATATCAAATGAATGGACTGTCCTCTCACCAGGTGAAGAGGTTGATTACCAGGCACTAGACACCTACAATGTTGATGACAAGTTATTTATTAGCACTAGGTATTCATGCTGAACAACAACTGCCATATACTTTAAACCTCAATGTGCAGTACATACTACAGCCTATAAAAAAGTTGAACAATTATTATATTTGTCTAATTTGATTCGTAATGAGTACAGTTTAAATGGTTCTGTTTTAAAGGACTGCATTATATTTCAGATTTCCTTGCAGTATGCACAATTGGTCGATGGGGTACAAAATTGTCCCCTAAATGGTACAAAGTTGTAAGGTACAATTTTGTACCTCTAATTAAAGGTACAAAATAGTACCCTTCAGGGTACCACCCCAGTGACAGCCACTTGTAGCCTAAAAGGTACAGTTTTGTACCTTCTTTTCTGACAGTGTGTTCTGTGCCATGTTTTGTAGTCCTTTGTAGTTTTTAGTGTTAATTAGTTCCTCCAGGTGTGTCTTGTTATCTTATTAGTTTCTATGTATTTAAGCCCTAGTGTTTCCTTTGTTTAGTGTCGGTCTTTGTTTCATGCTTTGTTTTTGTGCCGCCTTCGTTCTGTGGATTACCTTGGTTTGTGTTTATTTCATTAAAATCAAAACTGCACTTGGATCCGCTTCTCTGCCTGGATTACTCACCTTTACAGAAAGACCGACAACAAACAAAGGAGGGGTTTAAATACATAGAAACTAACAAGATAACAAGACACACCTGGAGGAACTAATTAACACTAAAAACTACAAAGGACTACAAAACATGGCACAGAACAGGAAGTAACAGAAAAGTTCACCAACACAGGGGTAACCACATTATAAAATTCTTTAGAGTGACATACAAATCTATGTTTTAAACAGAAATCATTGTAATTGAGTACATTACCATAGTTGTCCATCATGTCCAAAGGGGAAGAAATGTTA
The DNA here is from genome assembly GCF_024868665.1 of Triplophysa rosa. Classification (NCBI taxonomy): domain Eukaryota; kingdom Metazoa; phylum Chordata; class Actinopteri; order Cypriniformes; family Nemacheilidae; genus Triplophysa; species Triplophysa rosa. Next base: position 18,572,795 of record NC_079890.1, on the reverse strand, counting down.
TATTGAAACCAGTTTTCATAAAATAAAGCTTTGTTATGGTGCAAAATAAAACGATTGTTCCAAATACAAGTTTTGTGTGGACTAAAGTTGTGAGAAAATGCTAATTTCCAACACAGGAGAACTTGTTTATGGAATGCAGACAATTTAAGAGGTAATTTGGACAAATCAAAGTCACATCTAATCAAAAATTCCAAGCCACCTACTTTACGAAATATTGAAGAAGCGACAGTAAACCATAAGCAGTTTGTATTACAAAGAAACGATCTTAACCATTGAGTTTTTAAAACACTATTCATTATTTCAAAATCGATAACATTTTATCCCCCTTCTTCGTAACTGCCAAAAAGTCATTTTTGTTAATATAGTGATGCCTTTTTCCCCCAGATAAAGTTAAATAATGCAATATTACATTAATTTAGTAAATGAGGTGGGATAGCCAAGGAGGAGGCTGGATAAACAAAGTAATTCCATTTTAGTTAGTAAAACTCTTCCAAAAATTGAGATATCTCTTTGTAACCAAGTATTGAGAATAATTTTTGCTTTCGAAAGATTTTTAACAAAATTTTCTTGGATACTTTGATTACTACCTCTAGTAATAGTTATCCCCAAGTATTTTACACATGCTTTTATTGGTTTGTTACATAAAGAGTCTAGTTCGCTGCCATGAATTGCAAGTAATTCACACTTGCTCAAGTTTAATTGTAGGCCTGATGCTTTGGAAAAGAGATTGATTGGAAAACTAGTTGAATGGCTTTGCCAATTTGAAATTGGTCCTTTAAAAAGATTACTGTATCATCAGCTAATTGACTAATACCAATCTGTCTTCCAAATACTTTATTGAGGCTATCAAAGTTGCTGTTTTTATCTATCAAGATAGCAAGCATTTCTACTGCTAAGATAAATAGAAAAGGGGAAATGGGACATTGTTTCCCCGTGAAATGTTTAATCTCTGATTTTTTTTTTTTTAAATAACTATAGAATTGAAAAATTTCTGAGGAAATCATTTTATGGCAGGTGTTTATAACTCCGTTCACATAAATAGAATTTATGGCATTTTTCTCCTGTCGCCTTTTTTCAAGTCTGCAAAAATAATTATTACTTTTTCCCCCTTTCTCTATCCATCTTGCTCTAGATCTTACATATGCTCCTTTAGCTTTTTGAGTATATAAATCATCAATTTTGGATTGCAAGGATAGAATTTGTAATTTATGTCATGGCTCTGCTTCATTTAGTCATGTCTTTCTTGGTCCTGTAGCAGAGCCATGACAAAGCCTTTGGTTATGTGTGGAGAGGAACATATTATTGTCCTTTTGACAATAATATACGTTCTCTCCAGTGTCTCGTCATTGGCCCCGCTCCTCTCGTTTCCTTGTTATCTTTCCCTGAGTGTTTGATTACCCACACCTGCCCCGTGTCGTTATCCCTCCTTTGTATTCCCTATATAATACCCTCATGTTTCATTGTCCTGTGTCGGTCATTGTATGTGCGTGGTGTCCTTGCGTGTACTGTGTATCGTGTACATTCGTCATGCTTACCTGTGTTGGATGTTAGCCTTACGGTCCGTGTTCTCCCAGTTTGCTGTGTTCCTGTTTCACCTGTCTTAGTAAGTGTTTAGTTTAGTTTCTGTCAAAGTATTGTCTAGTTTGTTTAGTTAGTCTTGGTCCTGTTGTTCATTGTATTATTTCGTTACCTTTTTGTTTACCCCCTCGTGGGTGTTTAGTTTCTGTTTTTATTATAAATAGTCTTGTTTGTTAACCCCGTCATTGCCTGCCTGCAATTGGGTTCTTCCACCTCGTATCCGTGACAATTTAGCTGCATTGTCCATTTCACTTTTATTACATAAATAGTTTAGTTCTCTTGTTAATTCTAACTCCAATGGTGTTCTGGCCTTAATTAAATTTTTACTAAATTGTATAGAAAATTCCCGAATCTTGTGTTTTAAATATTCCCATTTACTTATGAATGAGATAAGGTCCTTATGCGATGCTACATCATTAATCATGGATTTAATTTGCGAGCAAAAGTTTTTGTGTTTTAATAAATCGGCATTGAATTTCCAATAACCCTTGTTATGTGATTCTCTTTTGCCCGAGTAGAATGGTATAGAGATGCAACAGTGATCAGTTAAAGGTGCTGCAGATATTGAAGTATCTTTGATAAAGTCGGTTAGGTTAGTTGAGGTCAACCAATAATCAATTCTCGATTTAGAAGTCCCAAGCTTTGAACCATAAAAATTGTATAAGATTTGGATTCGCAGCTGTCCAAGCGTCCACTACATTATTATTCAAGCAAAAATTAAGAAGGTTAAGATTAGGGTGAGAGGTATTAATTTTGGGCTGACAACGATCTAACGCTTCATAACCATGTTGAAATCTCCTCATTATAATAATATTATCAGTTGGATACACAAGTTTCAATTCAAAAAGAAAATCAGAGAAATTTCAGCCAATAATTTGTTATTTGGGGGAACACTGTTGTAACCATACACGTTGAATAAAATAAACAAAACATCCTCAATGTTTATAACAACTGAAGCCCAATGGCCATTTGAATCTTTCTCTACCTTTATAATTTTGCCTGGTAGGTTGTTGAACAGTATTGCCACTCTTGCAGAATGTGTAGAAGCATGGCTGAAGATGATTTTGTCCCCCCATTGACTCGCTGAGAACTTCACGTCATCAAGGTTGGAATGAGTTTCTTGCAAAAATATACAGTGTGAGTTTTTTCTTTTGCAAAAAAGAAAGAGAGCATTTCTTTTGATGGAGATACGGAGACCCCTTGCGTTTAAAGAAATACAGGAAAAAGACTATTTCACTGAGAACATTTAACTGTTTTTTTCAAACAATAAATAAAATAAAATAAATTTAACGTAAGATAAACAATCAAGTGAAAAATATGTAACCGTGCTCTAATGAACACAAAACAATATCTCTCTCAAACAGAGCACTGTAACAGAATTCTGCTCAACAGCGATGACACAACAAACCATCCTACTTACACCTCTTGCCAACGCAATTGTGATAAGTGTGTTCGAGGATGCTGAGATCAACCATCCTTGACAATCCGGGTGCCTTCTATATAGCCATAGGGACCACGGTAATAGGCTTTCTTCCCTGCAGCTCTAGCCTCACTGATGCTCGGCCATAGTGCAGTGTGGGCTTCTCGATCTTCCTTAGATAAATCTTCTGTGAACTTTATTCCCCTGAGTTTACATATATCCGAGGATTTGGTGGAGCACCAGAATTCATCTCTGTGTTTCCGCATGTAGAACTGAATAATCACCTTCCTGGATTTATCCTTCATTTTGGGGCCAACGCAGTGAGTTGTATCAACGTTGTCTTCAAGTTTGTGCTTCAAGTGAGGAGCAATTTCGGCTAACAGTGAGACGACTTCTCTTCGGATATCTTCGCCTGTGTTTTCTTTCATTCCGATTACCCTGAGGTTCCATCGTCTTTTGCAACGTTCAAGTTCTGACGTGCGGCTTACCAAATCTGCGTGCGACGTGACAACAGAGGCGAGTTGTTTTTCGAAGAAGTTTATTTTAGTTTTACAGTCCTTTATTTCCGCCGCGTTGAATTCCACAGCTTTTGTCAGGTTGATCACAACATCATTAGACTGTTCTCAGTAATCTTATGCTCAATGCTGCTCAGCTTCCCGTCTTGTAGATCGAATCTGGCAACTATGGTTTCCAGAAGAGTGGCATTGGAAATCTCATGGGTTTTCATCAGCTTTCTGTTTCTTAGCCGGGGTTTTAGTTGGAGTGTTCTGCAAGGAGGAAGGTTCCTTACGTTTCTCTTTGTGATCGATTTCCATGACGTATTCATGTTCGGCAAGAGCAGAAGTTTTTACAGTCATCCCTTGGCCCTGGAATGACTGTTTTCGGGTGATTAGAAGCTTCTATTGTTGACATGGTCCAAAAACTCGCTGATACACAACAATTAGGATGGTTAGAAATTGGATGCTATCATAAAACACTAAATTTGCTGGAGAGCGGAGAAATGTACATGTGCTTAGCCCGCCATCTTGTTCCCTCCCGTTCTTCAGCGGTCTTGTGTCCTCGTGTTTTCACTCCACGTCATCAATATCCGTCAAAGTCCGGTTCCAATACTCAAGAACAGAGAACGCACGAAAGTACCTGGATGGTCCTTGTATCTTTTGGTCATTTGTTTTTCAGTTTGAAATTGAACAAACGGGAGTGAGAAAACGGCGCCATCTTTGTTTTTCGTTCATCCAAAAAACGGAAAAATGAGAATTCGGCTGATTTGTCGTTTTTAACTTCAGGGGTAAAAAATGAATACACATCTTGAAAAATCGATTTCCACGCGTGGGCGGTGTGAAACGCGTGGGCGGTGTGAAACGCCCCCTTCCATTGATTGGCCAACCAAAGATCAGCAAGCGAGGGGGCGACATCTTCTTCAGCAGGCACCGGACGTCAATATAACGTCAGATTATATAAAACTGTAAAACCCAACGTCAGACTGACGTCAATCTCCAACGTTGGTCTAACGTTACATTTTGGTTGAAAATGAAAATCTGGTTGACATCAGAACCTGACGTCAGATTAATGTCAATCTCCAACGTTGGTCTAACGTTACATTTTGGTTGAAAATGAAAATCTGGTTGACGTCAGAGCCCAACGTCAGACTGACGTCAATCTCCAACGTTAGTCAGGCCTTGCATTTTGGTTGAAAATCTGGTCGACATCAGAATCCCATTTTGGACCAACCTCCAACAATGACATCAAATTTAACAGATGCAGGTTTTTGTTGCAAAATAAAAATCAACATAGAGAGAAAAAATAACATACCGAGAAAGCATGTTGAGAAAACAATAAGGTCGGACAGAGGTCAAGATCCAATGTAAGATAACACCAAATTATTAATTTTAAAACATTAGCAAAGAGAATAGTTTAACTTAATGTGAAACTGGAATCCACAAATGTTTGGTGATTTTATCAGAAAAAATGACAGAGATGAACTGGATTATAATTTTTTTTTTAAATGTAATTTGACAAATGTATATAAAATATTTAAATAATGTTTAGTCTTTTATTGGAATACAACATCTTCAAAATAACACTTTAATTTTAACATCAACCTGATTGAAACAGAATATTTCAAAAACATTTTAACACCAGTCTTATTCAAACAGCTTTTTTCCTGCAACCTCCACCCACCCTGTCTGGGGCATATTTTTTAACAAAAGGCGATGTCCGCTGCAGTGTTTGCCTTTGATGTTCTCTGGACACTCTCTGTAAGAAATATTTGAAAATGAACATTTATGAGGAAAATAGGATATAATGCACTACAGTAAGCATTGAATTTAAACATTAAATTATTCTATGCCTTACACAGAATATATTTAGACCACTTAAAATATTGATTGCTACCAGGATAGTAAGAGACTTTCAACCAGTTTCTGGGAAAAACAAAAAAGGTCTCCCAAGCTTTAAGAGACGTGCACATTTAACATTTCTGCATGTAATTGCTGTAACTCATCAAAAGATATTTAAGCTTTTGATGCTGTTCACAAATAGCGAGCAGACAATTTAGCAAAAAAACATGAATGCAAACACGCATCGCAAAATACTGCAAAGTATTTTTGCAGTGTCTTGAAGGCGGGGTGTCCGATTTCCGAATTACGCTTGTTTAGACAAAGTCGGGCCGAGTACCAAAACAACCTTGTAGCCAATCAGCAGTAAGGTGCACAGTGCACAGGATGGACATTAGTCAAGCCGAGCGCTGACGAAAGCGATAGATTGTGGTAGGGTGTGTCTGTTTTGGTGATTTGAACATCAACAACAGCTATGAGAAATCGGACACCCCACCTTTAAGGCAGGAGTTCCCAAAGTGGGGGTCGCAAGGCCGCGAGGGCGGGGTCGCAAGATGATTCCCAGAAATATTTTTTTAATAATAAGAAACAGCGTATTTTATCAATAAGTGTAACAAAATATGAAAATATTAGTTAAGTCAAAAATAAAATCATGCAAATAAAAAGCCACCTGCCTTGCGAATTTACTTCCCCTCGATCATGACCCGTGAGGTACGTCACATTAACAACATCAGCAAGTCAATTTACAGCACCATGTTAAACAGTCCTCATAGGTTCACGCAGATCATTTTTCAGGCTTTAAGTTTTGGATATTTTTATTTATCAAAATGAAACATTGGTTAATATCGACCAAAGACAATGCAGGGTGGCCAGCTGAGGAGGGCGGAGAAGCTCCGCAGTCAGAAAGGCCACCGACCTCCGGTACAAAAAGAAACTGCCGTTTGCAAAAAAGGATATACAGTATATCAGCACTCAAATCAGACACAAGTCCGTTCTTTGCGTTCTTGGAATTGAGAAGCGGACAATAATTCTATACATTTCAGTGGTTAAAAGATGTTTTAGCAATGACTGTTTTTCAGTTTTTCATAGAGAGGTAACATATTTATGTTGCCGAAATTCAACCTGAATGATGATAATACATGATGACAAAAGCCTTGGCTCGCTAGTGTGTTAGCCTATGTCAGAGCATAAGGTCCCCATGTCGTTGCCGTCATTCTGAAACCTTGGCTGTCCGAATTCGCTGTATTTCAGGAAATGGGAAAGAAACACTCTACTTTTTAAATGATTAAATACTGTATTGTCAAAGGTGACAAGAACTTTTTAATACTTTTTATTGGTTGGACATTTCCAAATCCCAGTGAAAAACACAAAAGGTGACTAATAATAATGATTTATGACAAAAAAATACAAACGACAGATTTATAACTGGACAAAATGAATAATTTAACAACAGACTCTTCACTTGGCCAACACTGGGATATTCAAACGCAACATTTGGCATATAATTTGACTAAGCTTTCTGAGTAAGGAGGAATCACTGAGATCCAAGCCAAGAAATATTTAGTTACTGGAACTCAGAAGCAGAGATAAGGCAGCATGCAGTGAGATGGCTGAAATACATCTTAATAGGCCTTAATAGTGTTTTAGGTGGATCTTGTCACGAGCTGGCATGGCGGAAAGAACCCAAATGCAGGTGGCAGTTACGGGGTTAACAGAAAGACAAGATTTATTTAACTAAGAAACAAAACAAAACCCTCGATGGGGGACAAACACAATAACCAAAAATGCTTTTCAAAAGGATAAAGAAAAACTTCCCACTATGGGGCAAAACAGAAACTAAGGCTAAAGAATAAACCAAACTTACAGACCAGGCAAGAACTCGGGTAACAGGTAGACAACGCACACGAAACACAGCACAAGGTACAGGGTTCACATACATACACAATCCAAGAGCACAAGACAATGAAACATGAGGGCAATTTAAAGGGAAGACAAACAAAGGATAATTGACGAGGGCAGGTGGGAAACATAAGACACGGCAAGGAAGCAATACATGAAACGAGAGGGGCGGGGCCAATGACAAGACACGAGAAAACACACGAGATGTTATAACAAACAACTCATGGCTTTCTCACATAGAACCTAAGGGCTCCGTCCCGATACTGCCACATGACTAGAAATACAGAACCAAGAATGCAGGACCGTGACAGATCTGGAAAGGGTAATTCTACAGGAGCTTCTAAAAATGGACTTTAAAGATTTTTATGGTCAGTTTTATATGAATGTAAAAACATTGACTTTGGAAACCCAAACATAGGTATCAGTGTGTGCCTGTGTGAGTGCTTTTACGTGCAAAGATATTCCCTATTCTCTATCAACTCACTAACGGAATATTATCACTAGGGGGCAGCAGTACCCCCAGTACAAATAGTCAGGTACATGTGGGTAAATTCAAGGCAAACCCCCGTTCTGGCAGGACTGTCCACCAGATCTGTCTGTGCAAAAAGTGTTACTCTAGTGGAACTTTTAATGTGCAGTTCTTTGGTTACAGCTTCCCATGTACACAACACAATGTTCCAGCTAAACGCTGTCTGCACAGAAACCACTTCCTCTGAAGTCAGGGGCGAGGGGAAAATGTATAAGGGCCTCCGGGAAGGAGAGAGGATAGGAACTGAGCAGATGAACAGAGGCTATTTGGATGAACAAACCATAAGGTGCATGCACGTGCACAGATAGGGCTCAACCTGTGCAGAGCACATGCCCTTTTTGCCCTTATACTCCGAAGTGCCCTTTTACGGTGTTGTATTTTTTCATTAAATCAGTGCTATTGGTAACCCTTTACGTCTGTCTGCCTGTTTTAGAAATATTTAGCCAATGAAAGGTTAAAAAGAGCTTGTGACTAAATCTTGTTGGATACGCTCAAACTGTCAGTAAAACCTCATGGCTCCACCCACCTCTGTCTTGACTCTTGACTGAACTGCAGTTCTTTCCACAGCAGCTGAACGTCTTGCAAGGGTAATGTTGTCATTAAATAAAGGTCTTGTTGTTTGAACAAGTACAGCGGTTTCTTTACGCAAGAAACATTGTCTAAAATGTTAATTTTTATGTAACTGAGGTCTGAGACATTTGGGACCGGAGAGAGGGCTAGCATTTGCATACACAATAGCCTGTACACACACCAGCATTTCATCTTTTATAAATTAGATTTTGGCCAAATGTATTTTACAACACCCATATACAACAATGTTGTAACCTGTTCATTAAAACGGTGATGTCAGTGTTTTTATGATGACAGACAAAAAGCACATTTGCACACATTCGCTGGTCAAAAACCCCGTAACGTTAACTGCATTTGAGTTTGACGCAAAGCCACTGAGTGATCCTCGTCACCTCGGTAAAATAAATCTAAGACATTTATTTTTTAAATAATGATTGATGATACACTTCATTTATTAATAAATCGTATTGTATGATCGCATGGTTAATTCATGTTCACGCTGTAAAAACTTGGATTTGGTAGCGGCTTGAAACCAGCTTTTTTATATGTAATCAAAACTTGTACTATGTACAATTTCACCATGTGAAGGGTTTTCCCAGATGGCATCACCTTTTCAGAATAACGCTTTAAAAATATTTTAACGTATATATACACCTATATATACACAGGCTAAAGGATGCGTCATGATCTCTGTCAGAATGTGTCAGACAGTGCACCAGTATTACGTTCTCCTTTGTGCATGAATGAACAAAAATACACAAGATTATGCCCTAAAGCACATTTTTTTTAGTATTTTTGTAAGCACAAAGCAAATTGGGGAACGCATCAGATCTGCACAGAGCGTCAGCTCTTAAAGGGGCAAGCATTAAACTTGCTGCTGTGACTCCTGTCACTAATGATAATCTAAGAACAAAAGAAAAAAAAGAAATGAATGTGTTTTTTGTAGCTTTCATGAGTATTCTTCTGTATTTCATTTAGAATTTAGCAGTAAAGACTAAAGTGTTTGAGAATTTCATTCAATTTCTGTATATTTTCTACCTGTTAGACTCTCTGTTATTAACAGTGAGTAAATCTAAAGCTTTTGAGACTATTATTTTGTTTGATTTAATTTGCCATAAAGATGTGACCAATAAAGGGGGGGGGGTTGCCCTTTTTCAGTTTCAGCACATGCCCCTCAAAAGTTCTGTGCACGGCCCTGATAAGGTGTGTAACAGAGGAAATGTAGTATACTAGCTAGACTTTAAAAATTATATAACAGGGTGCTGACTGAGCATTTTTCTGAAATTAGGCTCAGCTGACCTATTGAGAAACATTTTTAGTTAAGGTTGTATTTGATGTATGAAATGATAATGAAAGGTTAATCGAACTTTACCAGTCCTTATTTCCATATTTATTAGGAAACGTTCATTTCCAAATAGATTATTTTACCTTTTGTGTGTAGATGCGCTCCTTTAAAACTCTAGAAAACCACATGACTCCGCCCCCCACATTGACTGTAACTCTCTTTACATGTTTCCTTAGAATGATACATTAAGGTTTGCATTGCACACGTGGCATTTTCTCCTCATAAAGACATTAGCCTGTTAACCTGTCACATCATTACAGGCTCATTCTGCTGCTGTACTGCTCCACAGGGTTAACTGGCTGTCTGGAAATATAGCTGGCTCACATGGTCTCGCTGCCATAACAATAGCTGATAACTTTAAACAAATGTTCAAAATCATGTCATGTCATAAAGTATTACGCACATACATGATGTGACATTGACCGATTCATAAAGTGCAATGAACAGATACAATTTTTAGATAAATAATCATGATGAACCTTAGCTGTTCTATTATACTGAAACTGAATATCCATCAGTGTATTATTAATATGAAATACTATAGAATACACTGTACATATTTGGAATGAAGTTGCAGCAAGAATAAAGGTGGACATGACTGCTGTAACTGTTCTGGTATAGAGAAATAACAGTATGTCAGAAGCTAAATAATCTCTTTTGTGCGTAAAAAAAGTCTCCTTGGGCATACTAATGTAATAACTTTTCATTTTCTTAGATATTTTGTACATATTTTACATAAAAGCTTACAAAAATGTTAAATGTGATAAATTAGTAAAGCAATTGTTTTTGCGTTGCACTTTTCACAGCGGTCAGTAGAGCTTGGATGTGGTAAGAATCTATTCATCCGTGCATTCATGTTTGGTTAAGTGTTTGTGTGCTGAGAGCTGATCCAGTGCCAGATGCTGTTTGCATACACAGGTCAACTCTTTCATGTGTGTTTTGCAGAGCTGACAGTCCACAGAACTGCATGTGCTGTGTGAACGTGTGAGCACACATATGTGTGTGTGGTCTGTCTGCTTGCTGCCTCACCTCTGAAACACATTGAAGCTTTACCCATAAGTCCAATGGTCTTACTGTAATTACAGTTGTGCTTTAAGTCAGCTTACACCTTTCACATGAAGCTCTGGTTGCAAAGCTTTACTAACAAACCGGAAGATTACAATGAAAGGAGAGGAAATTCTACTGAATTCTGCAGATACACCTTGCTTACAGGCATCAAGCTGACACAACAGGTTATCTCCACATAGAATTGCAATTACAATTCTCTGACTATTTCATTTCACTATTTCACTATTTAAATTCTGTCACATTCATTTATTTATTAGATATTATTTATTAGAATGATCTTGCTTGGTCTATAAACACCATGCACTGTGTTGTGTTTTACCTTTCTGTGTTTTTCTTATTTGCTCCTGTAAAGCTGCTTTGGAACAATGCACATTGTGAAAAGCGCTATATAAATAAAATTGAATTGAATTGAACTATTTCTGCCAATCATAAATACACACCAGAGAAAATATTGATATAGAGCCTATAAAGATACTTAAAGGTCCAGTGTATGAAATTTAGCGACGTCTAGTGGTGAGGTTGTGAATTGCAACCAATCGCTCACTCCATCCCTCCCTTTCTAAGCACTACGGTGGCTGACACAGAACTAAGATGTCGTCACGTTTTCACTTCTTTGCCGAAGGAGATAATGTATTTATGAAACTGCTTCTGTTGAGCAGTTTGTCCATTCTGTGGTGGCCAACCCGTCAATCGCGATCGACTGGTCGATCTTTGAGACGTTACCTGTTGATCCCCGAAAGTAGGCTAATAGGAAAATGAATAGACAAATACATTGTGCCTGATCAACAGTGTTGTGCAAGTTACTTCCAAACTGTAATACATTACAGATTACTTGTTACTGTTATTTAAAAGTAACCCATTACCTTGCAATATTACTGTCTCAAAACTGTAATACGTTACATGACTCCTGTATTACTTTTGAGTTACTTTCACCAAAATAATTACAGAAATAGAACTTAACATTCTAAAATGACAAAATGTCTTTGTATTTTTGTATTTTCAAAATACAAAATACTTTTTGCCAATCAACCTATTTATTAGACTGCTGATTTCTTGAATTAACTGGGCTATACAAAAAAATACTAACTTTACAAAAAAATAACAAAAAAATATTAAATTAAATGCATTTAAATACAAAATACTATTACAAAATAATAGTTTTTTGTATTTCAAATGTATGTATTTGAAACACTGCCCATCCATGCAGTCTAATAAGGAGGTTGATTGGCAAAAAGTATTTTAGTTTGAAAATACAAAAATACTAAGATTAAACACATTTAAATACAAAATACATTTAATTTTTTTCAAAGGTATTTAAATACAAAATAGTCCCATCCCATCACTGAACTAGATTATATAGAATTCTAGCTAGTCATCATGTAAATGTCATTGCTGCTGGTCACAGGGATCTTGCTAACTAGCTTCCTGAAAGCAGCCAAATGACCCCTCAAAACCTGCCCAAAAGGAATAAAACTAGCCCAATTATTTTCTGGTGTCAAATCAAAGTTAACAACTGCCAAAAGACGTTTATATTGCTATATTTACTTATCTGAATGGTTTCCTAGGTATTGTATATATTTTTTGTTCTGTTGAACTCAAAAGATGTTTTGGGGGATTTAGGAAAGCAAACAATTCTGGGTCACCTTTGACTACCGTTATAATTTTTCCTGCTATGGTAGCCAATGATGCCAAAGATTTTTCTGTTGCTAACATTCTACCAAATATATTTATGTTCAACCGAACAAAGAAATGTATACAGGTTTGGAACAACTATAGAGGGTGAGTAATCCATAACAGAATTTTCATTTTTAGGTGGAGTGTCCCTTTAAAAAAGATCCCATGTGTGCTCGAGGCCACACACGGAAATGGACGAGAAAAGTGTTTTCTCTTCGTAAGACATGCAAAAACTTGCTTAAGAAATAAGCATGGTTAAATATATTGCATATGTATAATGTGTACAAGCACGTCCATGTTTTAGTTGTTATAGGAAGAATCAACTGTTGTACACTCAGGCGTGATTTCTTTCATTGTGTGGCATGACATGCACCTTAGAACGAAACATTGGTAAAAACATAATTCGGATGCATTTTCTAATACCACCGCTATATTTTCCTCTTTGGTTGAGCTGAGCTCCCGTGTCCCTCCCTGTAGCCTTCCTGTCAGACGCTCGTTCCCCACACTTTAGAGAATGGGTCCGGTCCTGGAGTTGCCAGGTATTCATCGGAGTATGAATACACATTAAGAATCTCATCAATTAACATTTATACTTAGAATATAAATAAACATTTTGGCGGCCACAGTACATTATGAAAGTAGCCCAAAAACCCGCAACCCGCGGCTCCATCATTTTTCCCGCAACTGCATTTTCAAAATAGCCCAATTGTGCGGGAAAACCGCGACCCTGGCAACACTGGCACTAGGGCTTACAGCGAACCGGGCGGGGTCAATAATAGCCTCGGACCTTTAGCTCAGAGGCTGAAATCATGCGGCGTTACAATACAAAATACAAAGTTCCACCAGCCAGAGGGAGATGAATGAAACCACACGCGTCTATTCACAAACAGGAAATATAACTTACTTGTGGGATTTTTGATTTGTTAATGTCTCGCGGGCGAAAAGTTTGTTGTAAGGCAAGCGTTGAACATGTACCGAGTAAAATATTACTGAAAATTGATTAGTAATGCCTTACACTACTGCGTTACAGCAAAAAGTAATTCCTTACTGTAATACATTACTTTTGTAACGCACTACTCCCAACACTGCTGATCAATGTTCAGTTTTGCAAGCGCATCTCTCTTTCTCTTCATTCAGCGGTTGTAGCCTATGTTTTTAAGTTCTGCATGAATCTTTTCATGGCTGTGTAAATAATGATTCCCTGAGTGAGTTTTTAATGCGACCGTGATTAATGATAACATTTCATTGTGATGTGCGACTGCGCGTGATCGCTCTTCAGTGTTTCTAGTCGGTGGTCAGTGATCACACGCAAAATGACTCACGCATGCAGTGGCGTAACTGTCATTTGGAGGTTACTTGACTGTTGCGGTGCATTACACTTAAAAAACGGTTTATTCATATGACATGAAAATGTCACTTGTTCGTTAGTGTAGGACTACACGTTTTTGCGCTTTGACACTGGATGCGCAAGCAAGCGCCACGAGCACGGATGATGCACGCATTTCATACGTCATATTTCATATTTCAAATTTCTTAATTTCTTTCAAAAAGTGTTGGGGACATGTCCCACCCGGCAATTACACCTATGAGCGCATGTATTTTAATGTTGAGCTTGTCTGAAAGACAACATCAGTCTCTTCACAAAGTTGTAATTGTGAATGATCCGCGGGTCTGTCAGTGATGGTAAACTGCACAGTTTTCAGTACTATCTGATGCGGGAGATAATGTCCCTGCTGACATCCTATTATGTTTTCAATTAACTAACATAGTTATTTATTTTAATATTTTAATTATAATTCAATTAGCCTAATATGATAGCCCATTCAATACTACATTGTCAGACCTTTAGCTATTTTGTGACACAGATAATTATTACTAAGACATTATTAGACGGGTAAAAGTAAATGGATAAATTATTTAAAATGAATGATTGAAGTTGTTGTTATTATTAGGGCCTATTTATAACATTTCCACCTATATACTGTATTTACTTAATAAAAGTAAACCAAATAAATGCATCATAAATAACAAATCTTTATACAGTAAATACCTAAATAATTAGGGTCATGTTAAACTAATTCTTAATCTCGTTTTAATGTCAAGCTGTCATGTGTGAATTGAAGTCCTTGAATTGGTGATTTTCACCTCATTTTGGCACACTGAAAGTAGCAACTCTACATGTTACAGAATCTGAAAAGTGGAACAAAGAATTTCAGGTAATTCAAATAGACCCACAATTATAAGCTAAATCAAAGGCCTCAAGCTGGAGGTTCAATCTAGGCTGTTTTTATTTTCAACTTTTTGAGTGGTAGATCTTGCCTTTCAACAATTCCGAGGTCAGGGATCATGGGCTCAAAAAGGTTGGTGAACACTGGTTTAGGGCTACAGAAGAAACAACGCGGTGAATTCAATGTAAGGGGAGCCGCGGTGTATGTAGATAGAAATAGCTCATTCTACGCTAACAAAAACATAACTCTTCATCTTCATGAGGTCTTTATACATCTCTGAACACATAGTTATGCATACTGTATGCATTTCTGTCAAAAGATCCTACAAAAACACACCGGACCTTTAAAAAGAAAAGATTGAAAGAAATAAAAAATGGCAAATATGGGCACAGTTGGCATTGGCACATTGAAGTCTGTTGACACTATGCAGTCATAATTCAACAAAGTTATATAAAATGTCTTCTTGCAATCCAATTTCAGAGAAAATCAGAATCACACACTTTCTGCCTTTTGTGCATCACATCTATGGAAAAATGAAGACCTTAGGGACCCATATGTGGACCTTATGGGACACCTCATGAATGCTTTGGTCAATGCAAATATACTTTCAATGACTGTCCTAACAGATCCTGTCCTAAAATTCTTGGAATGTTTGATCAGGACGTTTCTGTTAAATTAGTATACTTACTTTGTCATGATCCCTCACCAGTGCAGACGGCTTGAAAATAATTTACCATTATGTTCTGCTAGACAACAACATTTTTTGTGCCCTTTATATGTTTCACATACATCACCTGTATTTGATATAAGCATAATATGATGTTTTATTCTTTCCATAGCTCCTGCTGCTAATAACTATCCCTCTGGAATAATCCTTACCTCCATGTTACTGAACAATCAGTATTTAAAATCAAGCGCTTGAAAATCTGAGCTGGTATTTCCAGCTAAACATTCGCTCCAGGACTCCAGCTGTTTGGCCAGGTCCAACACCAGCCATCCAGCTATATTTCAGGGCTCTCTGTGAAGATGCCCATATGATTTTTCCAGACCTTTTGAAACACTTAGGAAGTGAGTCATACCCATTTGTAGCGCTTGCAATGTTAATTATGTGTTTATTTTAGCTTCTATCCATAGAATATATGCCATATCTGTGGTGTCTGTACTTCACATACAGGAAACTGATATAGTTGAGTGCTTAATCCTCGACTTGTTCATTCTTGACAAGTGGCATTACAAGGCACGATTATCATACGAGCTGATGATCCAAAAAGCGAAAATCTATACTGGGGTATTAAGTCACATTAGGAAAAAATCTAAAAATTGCTTTAGTGATTTACCATTTTTACAGTAGTTTCCTTACAGGGCCATTGTATTTGCCGTTTCAAATGTTTACGTGCCAGCATTCCGGGCAATTTCTTGTTACCGTAAGTGGTCATTTCAGGTCAGATCAGCATCAAAAGGGATTGCTAATTTCTCGGAAGTCTGTTCAGCAACCCTTGACCTGGCCTAACATCAGAGAAGCAAAAAGTAATCAGAAATGTCTTCATTGTTTACTTCCCATCTTCATAAATAGGTCTTTTTTTAGCTTCTCGTGAGAAACGTTGCCTTTGCTTTACTCTTATGGTATATTGGGTTATTGCAGTTCCAGTTTTTGTGGGAACGAGTAGGATTTTTTAAGCCAGAAGACCAAATGTCTGTTCTTGCTACCATCTGAAATATTTCACTGCTTTGCTAGTAAATAAGAGGACAACAAAACTTTACAAGAGAAATGACTCTGTATTACTCCAGCACAAGCCACAAGAAATTTTATGCCCTCTTCCTCTAATATGTCATCATATGGGATGCATTTACAGGGCCTGCCCGTGGGGGCTCAATTTGGCGTTTAAGCGGTCAACCCTGAAATAAATAATGACGTACAAGTCTCCTCAAACCTAATAATTACATGATGGAAATGATGGAGTTTAGGTTTTCCATGGTGATGCGGGAGAACAGAAAGATATGATTTTCCCCCGTCTTACATTTTTCCATTGCGTTTCATATGAAGTGAAGCGGAAGCTCCATGAAACAGGAGCGCACGTTTCCTTTCAGCAGGCACGCACAAGGCATCGGGTGATTTTAGACCACATTATGAGCTAATGGATCAAATCTAATGGGTACTGCTTGGGCTTTAGCAGCCGGTGAAAGGCTGACTAAAGGTGGAGCGAACCAAAACCAAGCCTGAAGCCTATTTTTGTACAAATTTCTATGAAAAAAGTTTTTCTAAACAAATTGCTTATTTGGTAGATGAGAGCAGAGAATTATACCTGTCCCTGGTCAGCTTTTGGTTTCCAGTTGTGTGCCTTCCATATACTTTGCATTTGTTCAAATGGCTTAATGCTGTGTTTGTCTACACGGCTGTTTCTAAGCATGCATGTGTGTGTGTGTGTGTGTGTGTGTGTGTGTGTGTGTGTGTGTGTTGTGTGGTGCAAATCATGTGTGGCTGTTGCTGCGGTGTGCCGTTTCACTTTCCACATCTCCCAGTGTTGCTACTGGCTCTGAGCGCCAGTCAACAGAGCTGCCAGATATCTGGAAAAGTAAGAATGACTCACTGCTCCGACTAGACCAGTGCTCGCTTGATCTCCATATTTATATTAAAGGCCTCTGCCATTTTTCACATTATATGAGTATTTCTATTGGTACAACGTTGCCCTGCTTACGGTGAAACGGCTCTCTGTTCTATCAGCAGCCAATGAGAATGACCCTTCAATAATAAAAAAACTAGAGTGACAGAAAGTTAAATTGTCCTAGCACATGGCGCTGCAAGATGCAGGCGTTCCATAAGAAATGTTGAGATTTTATGGGTCTTTTGACAATTAGGTCCTTTTAAAAAACTAAAAGTTGAACAGACCTCCATAGTTGTGGCTCCATTATTGACAGTGATGTGTATGTCCTTTGTCCTTTGAGATGTTTGAAGAGATGGCTTTAGATGCAGATTTGTATAGATACAATTTTGCTGTACGAGAAAAACAAAAGATTGAAAAGGCCAGGATTTGGTCTTAATAACGTTTGGTCAATTATGCAGATTAATACAGTTTCCATTAGATTAGTGAAGGAATTCAGTGAGACTTTAGCTTCATGTGCTGCTGCACTGAGTCCCTATTAACAAGAGCTGTACGATAATGGGTCAACAATAATTGGGATTATTTTTCTTAAAATCTTAATCACAACAAGAGCTGCAAGCAGCACCACCGGGACCAAGCCCACACTTTGCCCAGCGTACCCACACTTTACCCAGTGTACCCACGACACCCAGCCCACACTTCCCCCACATACCCTCACCCAGCCCACACTTCCCCCAGCGTACCCACAGCATGCCCACACAGGTCGAGAAAAATAGGTGACAACAAAGTAAAACCGCACAATTTACATAAAAGTATGGAATACGGTCACAGCATGCAAAGACTTCACGCCGGTGATCCCACATCTGGGCTGCCGAGCAAAGTTGATAGAGGTGTAAGTAGCGATATGTAACAATAACCAAAGTTGCAGCTATGAGAGCGCACAGCCAAAAGAACAATATGTACCTGAAACACGGATATCTTTAAACAACAGCCAAGAACGTGATCACAATGTACACTTCATATATATATAAGCACCACGCGTGTCACCTGAGATTCGAACCCGCGACCTTGCAGTCCCGAGGCGTGTGTTTTATTTGATGAACCACTCAGTTGACATGACACACTCTGCCTGCCAGCCCTGACGTGACTGAAATGGGACAGTAGATCAAAAGTAACAGAAATACAGTGTACAGGTTTTACAGTGTGCAAATTGAAATTTACAAATTCGCAACATGAGGTTCGAATCAGCGACCTCTTGCACCCGAGACTTGCCACTCAGTTGGCGTGCCACTCAGTTGGCATGCTTGACCCAGCATCCCGAGGGAGAGCTTTCAGAGGTTTAAACATTAACACGTGCCAATCCCGAAGGGGCTGAATCAGGAGCGTAGAGCAAAACTAGCTGACATACAGTGTATGAGGAGGAACAGATGTCAGATGTGACAATGAAAGAAAGAATGTCATTTGGTACTTACCTTGTGTCTGTTTGTATATATTTACATGTATTATAAAACACTTTAAGTTGCACTACATACATCGCAATTTATTTTATTTTATTTTATTTCATTACTAAAATAACATTACATATCATTTGTTTACATACTTGCACTAATTTTGCACAAACTTGCAAATTGAAATGTGTAAATGCGCAACACAAGGTTCGAACCAGAGACCTCTTGCACCTGAGACTTGCAATTTATCAGGCATGCCACTCAGTTGGTGTACCACTCAGCTGGAATGCCATTCAGTGCCTCAGTGCAACGTCAACTGAGTGGCACTCAATTTATCAACGGAGTGGCAATTTATCAGGCATGCCACTCAGTTGGCGTGCCACTCATTTGATAAATTGAGTGCATGCCTGATAAATTGCCACTCAGTTGATAAATTGAGTGCCACTCAGTTGGCACGCTGAGTTATCAACCGAGTGGCAGGCCAACTGAGTGGCACTGAGTGGCACGCCAACTGAGTGGCATGCCTCAGTTGGCCTGAGTGGCATGCCTGATAAATTCAACGGAGTGGCAATTCATCAGGCATGGCAACACAAGGCTTTCCTGATAAATTGCCACTCTGTTGATAAATTGAGTGCCACTCAGTTGGCATGCCACTCATTTGATAATTGAGTGCCACTCAGTTGGAGACAGCAGAGGATAAGCGGGAGGGAGAAAGTGATCGTAGGTAGCGCCGGAATGTGACCAGTGGGGAAACATGTGTAGTTACTTTAGAAGTTAGGTCGAGATCAAGAGTGATGAGGAAATGATCCGACGTGTGCAGCGGGGTGACCTGAAAGTGATGAGTGAAGCAGTGCCGTGTGTAGATAAGATCAAGTTGATTACCAGACTTATGGGTTGCTGAAGTGGAAACTCGCTTGAGGTCAAACGACGCAGTCAGGTTGTTGAAGTTGGCAGCCTGCGGTTTTTCAAGGTGGATGTTGAAGTCTCCAAGTACCACCAGAGGAGTACCATCCTCAGGGAAGGATGACAGAAGTGTATCCAACTCCTCCAAGAAATGTCCAAGCTGACCTGGGGGACGATACATAACCACAACATGAGTTTTAACAGGGTGGATGATAGTAACAGCATGTGACTCAAAGGAGGTGTTGTCACACGAGGGTGCCAGCTGTTTGAATTTCCAGTCGTTGGGGATAAGTAGACCTCCACCTCTCCCTGATATGCGTGGACTGTGGGAGAAAGTGTAGTTATTTGAGAGAGCGGTGTGGCAGTGTCCTCTGGCTTGATCCAGGTTTCAGTAAGTGCTAAAAGAGAAAGACCAGAGTGTTTAACAATAGCTGTGATAAAATATGCTTTGTTTACAGCAGATTGGCAGTTCCACAAACCAATGGGAAATGTAATTGAGGTAGTTGTGGACGTTGGAAGAGTGCGCAGATTATTAGCATTAGCATTGCATGGCCTTCTACTTGATACCGGTGATTTACGAGTTGTAGTAACAATAGGGATTTTAAAACACATATTCAAAAGCGGGGAATAAGAAATATACAAGACAAATAACAAGAAGAGAATAAATAGAAGTGCGATGCTCAAGTGCCTTGTCGGTGTCCTTGCTCGGTGGAGTTAGATGGTCTTTATGCTTTTTTTGCACATACTTGCAAATTGAAATGTGTAAATGCGCAACACGAGTTTCGAACCAGCAACCTCTTGCACCCGAGACTTGCAACTTATCAGGCATGCCACACAGTTGGCATGCTTGACCCAGCATCGTACGATCCGGCATGACACGAGGAATCTGTAGACACCGAGAACTCGGTTTTCTGACAAACATTTCAAAAGTTACGAGCAAAAAGTCTCAACCGATCTTCATGACAATCGGTCACAATTTCTAGGAATAGTTGCGAAAAAATGCAATACTGTACTTTTCGAGATGGCCGCTACTGTAATGGCTGGAGTCTTAGTGTAACGCATGGAATGCGATGAACGTGAGGAGTGCATGACGTGTGCCAAGTAGAAGTTTTGTACAGCAATGGGTTCAAAAGTTACACCCATTTTGAAAAGTTACACCCATTTGAAAAGTGCATTTTTTAACTGCTGTTGGCGCTATACAGTGAGTGCTAGAGACCCCATACTTGGTCACGTGACTAATGAGTACCACCTCTACGAGTGTGCCAGGTTTCACCATTTTCCTATGTACCGTTCATAGGGCTATCATAGACTACCATGGCGGAAGAATAATAATAACAAGAGCTGTAGGCAGCACCGCGGGGCCGAGCCCCCAAAGGCATGCCACAAGCGTAGCAAGTACAACAATGCACTTGGCGGGATTAGAACCCACAACCTCTGAGACACCAGGCTTGCGGTTCAGCAAACCATGCCACTGAGCTTGTACAGAGGGTAAGATATCCTGAGGAGATGTGTTAGAGCTGCAAGCAGCGACACGAGTCGTTCACCGTAGGTGCAGTACAGACCAAAAATAAAAGAATAACAGAAAAAACAGGTAATATAAGTGAGCATAAAGTCACGGCACACATTTCCTATATTAATGCACCACATGTCATATACATTAAAGTTACTTTATTATGAGAAAAAGACAATGTCAAAGGCACGGTTGACTTTGAAGAGGTAAGAACAGGCAAGAACAAAAACACTCAACACACTCCACACTGGATTCGAAACGGCGACCTCTTGTTCCCAAAGCTCACGGTTTATCTGGTTGACGTGCTTGACCCACGATCCCAAAGAGAGCTTTCGCAGCTTCAAACATTGACATGAGCCAATCCCCATTAAGGCTGAAATGAGTGCGTAGAGCAAAAATAACAGAAATACCACGTATTTGAGAAACAAAGAAATAGGTGGGAATGAACTCAAGAAGACCATTTTGCATAGTAACAAAACATTACTGAGAATAGTTCAATACGAGAACGCTAGGTGGCGCTGTCTTTTAGTGTCGCAGGAACGTTCGGGACACTAATTCAATAATACTTAAAAAGTTCTGTGCCGATACGTCACGTGTTTTAAAAGATATCGAAATTTATGACAAATTTCAAAATGGCGGAAGGGCCAATTATCCAATAGCGACATAACTGTACTCACCTGATCTGGCACGGCACGAGGAATCCTGAGGAATCTGACAAACATTTCAAAAGTTACGAGCAAAAATAGCCATTTTTCAAATCTCGCGACCCATAGGTGGCGCTGTTCCCCATTTTGGCAAGGACCCCCAGGCCTAGGTGTCGATGAAGCTTACAAAGTCTTGTACCAATAGATCGAAGAATGGCCGAGATACAGCCTCCATTACATTTTTCGGTCAACTTTGAAAAGTTTGGGCCCTCATAACTTTTGAACAACGATGAAATAATCGCAATTATTTTGGGACAAGTCTGTGCAGCTCAGTCCAAAGATAGTCTGAGCCAATTTTCATGACAATCGGTCACAATTTCTAGGACTAGTAGCGAAAAAACGTGATACTATACTTTTCAAGATGGCCGCTACTGTAATGGGTGGAGTCTTAATGTAACACATGGAATGCGATGAGCATGAGGAGTGCATGCCATGTGTAGAGTAGAATTACTGTGGATCAATGGGTTCAAAAGTTACAGCTGTTTGAAAAGTGCTTTTTTGAACTGCTGGTAGCGCTATAGAGTGAGTGCTAGAGACCCCATAATTGGTCACATGACTAATGAGGACCACCCCTACGAGTGTGCCAAATTTCATAATTTCCCTACGTACGGTTCATAGGGCTGCCATAGACTCCCATTGGTTAAGAATAATAATACCAACAGAAACAATAGTGGCCATAGCCCCTTCGGGGTTTGGCCCCTAATCAATATGATTATTCTTTTTTTTAGGCTTCAACATATTTATTACACTTTACTGCCAATTAATGCATTATATTATAATCTGCCACATACAAAACAAACATTCTGACAACATTATAACAACAGTAACCATCAACATGGCTAGTGGTTTTTAATGGTTTTTAATATTTGTGGTGTTGTATGCATGAGTGTGTATGTGCGTTTGATAACAGTGAAGAGTTATGTTATTTACGTATATCATGTTTGTGTGTGGTCTTGTATGCTTGCATGTGGTGTGGTGTTGAGCTGAATATGGAGATCTGGAGTATCTGGAGATCCCCCCTCTGGTGATTTCTGTGCTCTGCAAGGTTAATTAACTTGACCATTAATGTCCTGAAACAAAACAATATGATATTAATGTATAATATACATTTAGAATAGTATAACATATATACATATACATACTGATAATGAAAAGAATGTAAAGAAGCGATATGAACTGTTATGTTACACACATAGGTCTGCTGCATCATGTGGATTCTGCATAAGTTCTGTCTGTATAAGTTCCTCACTATGAAAATCAGGTCTCCCAAGATTTTTTTAACATTCTTTCAGGAATTGGCTTTACTAAAATATAAAACAAAGATATTAAAGTCACATAATGGAACTTTACCAGAACTTCACAACATTGGCATAGTGTAATGTCACACTAACAAAGTTGATTGTACTTAACACTACTGTGTTTTGTCCACTTGCACTGCTCAGTATGCGTTTATGACACACAAACAATTATATAAGTACTACAATATATAACAAAAACCATTAACAACAGCTCGCACGCGGTATAGATAAACAGATAAAATGTAGACAGATGAAAGGTTTGAAATAAAGCAATGACGGCTTCGCGGTCTTTTTAACTCACTTAAAAGCGTTGTCTGTTAATGTGGCGCGTTGTGTCAAATTGAACCTAAAAAGCTAAGGAGCTGGACGGCGAATATAACTATCAACGTGTTTTCATGCCATCTTAAAAGTAGGCAATCGTGATTGTACCACAAATCTCATTTAAGCAACGTAAATAAAATTTCTCAAAAAAGTTGAAGCGCACTGTGCACGCATGTTTCTGTACATTTGATATCTAGGAGCTTATTTAAAACACCAAGAAACGTCCACCACCACAATTAAATTTATTTAAAATGGAAACACTAAGAAACATGTATCTTCACACTATTGGTGGGATTTATTTGATAAAACATTTTAGTATAAAACAAGTTAAGTTTACTCACCTTTATCGTCTGAGGAGATGATTTTCAGAAAATGGCCGCTAGCCTTGAAAGCCAGTCAAGTGCTGTGTCACATGATCTAACCAAATCTTAAAATGTTTTGTCAAATTGACTAATAACCAGATTCATGCGACTTTACTAAAAATTACTTGCTGTGTTTACCCATTATTTTAAGCAAACCGCAATCTCAATAAATGTTGTAACATTTATAGCAAGAAATTAATGTGTAAAACAATTTTTTGAGGAAAATCACCCTATTTAATTGAGCCATATTTACTATGGCCATGAATCATTTTTTACAGTGGTGCAACTTCTAAAGTTTTGTGCTTGCTTTTAACATAATAATATCATGACGATTATGCATAGAAATCTTGTGATCAAATATGTTATGTGATTGTGAAAATATAATTAATCATGCAGTTATACCATTAACACTGTTGTCATTGTGAAAATATTTTCTTAAAATACTTAAACAGTGTGCATGTGCTTAATAAGTACTAAAATCTTGTTTTATACATGTTTTATTAATAGCCCAACAATCAGTTTTCATACCAGTTGATCTTGAGGATATAGTTCTGTCATCCTTTGTCCTCTGTCATGAATAGCATCACCAGCAAAAATAGCCGCTTCACAGCAGATCCCATCGAGGGGAAAGAGAAGCGGGAATGCAAATGGTTATGAGATCACTATTTACAGTCCAAACCACTGGATTTCAACACACTGAGACTCGATTTTAGCATACCAAGATTACACAAGTTTAGTTCTTGCAAATACAGTATATTGGTAAAGCAAAGCCTGCGACACAACTTGTGATTGTGTGCGAGGACACCAGTGTCTATGCTCAAAACCACGAAATTCCTCTGGTTCAACATTGTCTGTCAGTCAGACAGTCAACTTCATCCAAAGTATATCACCACTGGCATGTCTGATTGGTTGACTCATGCTTCAGTGACCTAACCACAATCCCTGATTCCTGGGATCATTTCCTATGATTCACATTTATGTTGGGCTTTGAAGGTCACACAGATGTAGTTAATGCAATCTTAAATTTTTTGTTAAATATTTGTATATATATATATATATATATATATATAATATAGTTAGTTTGTTGTTAGTTTGTTTTGCAAGAATGGTGTTTGAAAACGCTTTTGAAAACTGACTTTTCACAACTGTTTCAACTTCATACTATAGTACCTCTATCTCATGAGTGAGTTTGATTCCCAGAAAGCATATATGCTGATAAATGCACAAGTTGCTTTAGGATGAAATCAGTTCAGACAGAGCACACAGTTCAGAATTGTTGACTGTAGTTCCCGCGTTTGAACAGCATCATACAGAGACATTGAAAAGGTCAAGATTTGGATCAGAGCTCTGGTGTTGGGTTGTTTTGACTGACACTTTACACTGTGGTGACTCTGGCGTTCACAACACATCAGTCTTTCCTCTGTGTGTCCTCTGCCAACAGTTTGTGTTTATGTGTTCATCTGCACTAGCCAATGGCAAATTTCAAACAGAGAATGAGAATAAGAGGAACCTAGAGACGCTTCAATCTTGCGTGTGAGAAACAGATATATCTGAGAATATCTGAAATTATGTCACTTCCTCTTTATTATGTCTTTTATTTTTTTAGTTTATATATCAGATTTTTTTACAGCAAGTCATTCAGATTGCTTTAATTGTGGATTGTAAATCTGAGATCTGATGAAGGTCAACACCATTATTGCAGATGTTTTAACTTTTATATTATTTTACATGATTAGGCATACATAATGCAACAGGTTCATAGAGGTTATTGAGATGATTGTTTGCAGTTGCTGCTGCTGTATGAGACATCATCCGTGGTCATGAGGCAAGTAGTGCTACTGCAAAGGGCAGGAATTGATTTCCATCCTCTCAACGGGGGGCTCTGGACCTCCACATTTGAGAAGGAAGGAATGAGGGTCAGTTTTCCAAAAACAATTCGCACTGTTCAGACAACTACTTTCTGCAGTTCTTTCTCTATTTTAATCCCTCTTCTTACAGAATTCCCTCGTGACTGTAAATATTGGCATAGTAATTTTGGTCAGTAGCTGCATCACGGACAGAGCACATTTCACCTCCATGTGGAAACAGTGACTGCAGCAACCTAACTCCCTCATAGGCTCCTTTTCTCTTTCGGAGACTTGCATTTTAATTGTAGGTTTCTCTCAGATTTATCATTTGTTTTAGTCTGTTGACATTTTGCAAACTGACAGTGGGGATTCTTAAGCTATGAGCTGAAACCCCAAAATTCTTGTTTAAAAACTACTTTATGTTGTATTGTGTAATGAGATCTTCTCTTGCCATCTATCCAATAACAGTCTTTAATTCTCATCTGCTTGTCTTTATCCACTTTAGAAAAGGACAGGAGCATCAGTTTGCTTGCTTCTGTTCTTATAGACCATATTGAATGAATAAATGTATTAGCTCAGTCACAGGAGCATTTGCTGCTTTAAATTTTCTGGGGGGGGGGGATTATCAAAATATATTTTATGTCTCAAACTTCAAACTCTTTGACTCTGTAAGCATCTTTCTGAGTAACTACTACACTCTTCCTAAGTAGACTATACTCTTCTGCAAAATGTGAACAATTTCAGCATTCCCATCTGCCTCCATTCCAAAGAGGGTGAATTAGTTTGTGCTTTTAGGAGTTCCAGCCTTAAAAAGCAATTGTTTCTTTCCTTTCATCAGTTCTTTCTTTTAAGTACTTTTAATAATAAAAGCAAGAGCCTTTACTCTGGATGTTTAAAGAGCTTTAGTCTTTTATAACAAATATTAAAAAAAGGAATTTGTGATATTTATTAGTACTTGATATGATCCAGTAAAACAAGTGCATTCTTTTAATATTGTCATTATGGTTGTAGACAATACTATACATTAAATGTTATGATTATAGTTTTGTTCAGTTGATCTATTAATTACCAACACAAGACCTGTCAAAGTGTGTGTTTTATCATCATTTTTTTGCCGTATTAGATTGACGTGTAAGAGTACATTTAAACGGCATGTTCTTTTTAATCAAATTTAATAACTGTGGTTTTGTTTCTTTCAAGGTCAAGTTAAAATGGAGGTGCGCCAAAGCGGACTGAATGTCGGCATCAGTTATTTTATAATCTGTAATTATAGGTTTGGTTTGGGTGGTCTGGATGGTAGCTGAGGTTGTGCTTAGAGTTTGTCAGTGGGCTTTATAAGGTGACATGCAGCCATGCGAACCACAAATCTCGGCATGAAAACATGATATATATATATAGATTTATGGTATAAATCTGAATGTATGCCGTTTATATGCTACACAAATAAGATTATGGAAAGTCATTATTCGATGCACAACTATCCCTAACCCTTGAATTTATCATCTGAGAGTCTGCATGAGCTCATGGTACACTGACCTAACTCAACCATAGATGGACAGACAGTCAAAGTGAAACGAAAGAGGGAGGAAGTTGAAGAGAGAGAGAAAAGGGAGAAGATCAGACTGTTGGCTGAATGAGCACCTCCTTTTAGTTCGGCCACAGTCCCCTCCTCCTTAACTCAGATATAGTGAGGTTTTTAGCAGGAATAGAGGCAATCAGAGCCGGTGGTAAAGGAGAACTCACTGTCAGGATATTCTATCCATACGCACGTGCACACACACTCACGCAGACTAACACACACTCTTTCACGCATGGAGTACTACTGCACAATCTTACTCTGGATTCTCTGCAGCATGCTGCCAGGTAAGTGTGTTTGTGTGCATATGTGTGTGTTTTAAAGAGATAGCTTTTTAAAATAAAAAAACAACTGAAATCTCAATGGCAAGTATATATATGAAAGTTGAATAAGTGCCATGGATGTGATTTGTGTGTATGTTATTATATCCCGGCATTCTGCTTCTCCCACGTCTGCTTTCCACTGTCAGGCTCTGTTACATTGACCTCCTGTGATAAATGAAGATGCTGGATTGGCTGGTGTTTACACTCGCTTCAGTTTTTATTCTAGCACTTGCATACTTTATAATTAAAGATGTTATCAGGCATATATTGGGAGCTCATAGTTTCCTGTCTGTGAAAGAGCTGGTGAGCAGCCAGATTAAAGTTCAGTTGTGTGCAATGACAATCTCATAAGTATATTTAAGAAGAGACCTGGTGTCTGGTGCCGTCCTGGGTCAGAGGGTTCTGGAGAGCTTAAATTTGAAGTCTCATCCTAATTTCTATCGAAATAGGCAATCAAGAAGGATTTTTAAGTGTCTGTTTTATAATTTGATCATTGATAAAAAGAGTGTTGTTAAAGGGCTAAGAAAGAGTGTGGAGGTGTGTGGATTAGTCTGTAAACACATGCATGTTTCTTGTTGAGAGTTTGTTAGTCTTGTGGTTACTTAGCTTGTCCAGCTGCCAATAAGCCAGCTGTGACCCAGGGGCATTCTAATAGCATCTGTGACGAGGGAGGCGTGACGAGAGCCGTGGGAGGAGGAAGCGGGGCCGGTGGCGCGAGCGATAATGAGTGTCAGCTGGGCGCCACACCGGCCTCGTATCTCTCACGGAGGAGATCAGAAGAATAAAAAGGACGAGCGACAGGAGGATACGGCGAGAGAGGACCGTGCCCGGACATATTAAGTTTTGTTTATGTTGGTGTGGCCGGCAGTCGACCGTGAGGTGGCTGCCAGCCTTTTTACTGTTGGATTTTTGTTTGTTTATTTTTGATTAAAGTTTATTGTTGAATGTTCGCCGGTTCCCGCCTCCTTCCTTCCCGTTTATTGAGCTTTTATTACAGCGTCCAAAAATGTTACCTCTACACTACTATAATACTGTTTATTCTGCCACTGTCAGTCTTTGGTCCTATCTGTACTGTTGTAATGCTCAAAACTGATGTAAGGTGTAAACCAGTGGTTCTCAAACTTTTCAGATCAAGTACCACCTTTAATAAAATTAGTTGTTCCAAGTACCACATAATGACCACCATAGAAAATCACATGAATAAACACTTAATAGTATTAATAGTAGAGCTGTGAATCTTTTTCTTTAAACCTCTTCCTCCAATTCTAATGTATTATTAATCATACAAGCACCTTATTTACCAGCTGTTTGTACATGTTTTTTTTCCATGTTTTCAAGTTAGTCAGCAGTAATAGTGGACACAAAACACTTTTCTGTAGTGTACTGTAAACAGGGCTTTGTAAACTCTTATGGGGGATTTATTAACTTTTTAGGGACATGCAGAAAGCCTACAAACTTATATTAAAGACAAACAATGTGGAAAGAATATTTAACACAGAAGATAAATAAATACACGTATACTTTAACATCAAGAGAGCAGCTGTAGCCTATATAACAAACAGAGACTCATGCTTTACTGCAGCGACTTGTCAAAGCGACGGGTCAAAAATACATCGCAACGTGCGCTTCATTGATTTAACCTTGAGTAGATGCAGACGCGTGTTGAATTAGCACTTTACAGCAATAACAACAGCTTTAAACAGCGGTTCAAGTGCAGAAATACATAAGAAACTTAATTTGCAAGCAGCACGTCGGAAGAGAGAGTGATTTCATAAGCCTCTACTTATGGTTCCACTTTGTTTTTGCTATTAAAAGACAAATATTAATTTGTTTAATTGAGGAATTACAGAGCTTAGTAAGTAATGCTTGACTGTGGCTGATGCCACGTGCCTCAGATAGTTTACTTTGGCCAAAGACCCCGTCACTGGCCATCATGCTCATCCAGTCCTAATCATCTCTCAGCAGTGCTTCAATGAGCTTTCCAGACCACAGAGCTCACAGTAAGAAGTCAGCATGAAGTAAGCAATGTCTGGTCATTTTGGTCTTGATCTGTGAGTGTAATATAATGTATATTAGTCCCTGAGGAACAGCACATACTGTAAAAGCATAACGCTCATGAGATCTTAGGCAAAAGATGTGCATTTCCGGCATGTGGAGTTTATTAAAAGGCAATCCGCTGTCTCATAATCCTTGCCAGTGGGCATCAGTGAGGCTCATTAGCATCAGGGCAGTTCCTCACAAAAAAATGTTGTGGAGGAGGGAAGTGATGACTGAGGGCTGAGCAGATGTGCAGAGAGGGTGTCTGTCACAGTATGTGGGCTTGGCAGTACACATCTGCATCTTTAATTAGACTGGAACAAATCTAAGCGTTTGGCATTGGTGGCTTTCATTTGGTTGGATTGTTGTGGGTTCTAGTTTTGATTGTAAATTTGATTTTGGTGTGTGGTGTGGTAGATCTGCCCTGCAGTAGATGTGGCCTTTGTGTCAGGATCAAATTTGGTTTAGCCCTTTTATTTCAGTGTTCAGGCATGTGACATTGACATTATTAGAGAAATATCACCTCGTATTGTTCCCCTTTAGGATATCTGGCAACAACAGTGAGTGTGTTTTATATCTGAAATAATGTATATCATAAGATCAACCCGATGTAGCACCTTAGCTTTTTTTAGCTGTCTCTCAGAAGATTATGTTATGTGTAAATGCACAATGCTAAATAATAATGCTCAATTAATAAATAAATAAATGAATAAAATAAATGACTGCTGTGACTTCAGCGAGTTGTTTAGGGTTTCTGGTTAAGGTCTTGAGATTTGGTCTTGATATGGATATCATGTTAAAGCTGCAATCCGTAACTAGGGGTGTAACAATATATCAAAGTATTGTATATCACAATACAAAAACATAAAGATATGTATCGTAGAGCTATTAAGATATATGTAGTAGAGCTATGGCAATATGTTTTTAAATGATTTTTATGTTAAAATTCAGTTTTATTTTTCAGTGACAGATCTATTCAGTTTTGATTAGTTTACATAAAAATGGTTTAATTAAACCTTGAATGTTAACATAATAACACGTTACTCAAAATTGTCCATGTTTTAGGAAAAATCATTTGAGTGTCAATTTTAAATGTACATTTTTTAAACAAATATCGCGATGCAATCGTAACAGTAAATATATCGTATATATCTTTTTTTTTTTTTTTTTAGATTTAGATTCAATTTATTGTCATTGCACATGTACGAAGGTACAAGGCAACGAAATGTGACCTCTGCATTTAACCCATCCAGAGAGTAGTGAACACAAGTACCCCCGGAGCAGTGGGCAGCTATCACTGCAGCGCCCGGGGAGCAAGTAGGGGTAAGGTGCCTTGCTCAAGGGCACCTCAGTTGTTACCCGCCGGCCCTGGGAATCGAACCGGCAACCTTCTGGTCACAAGTCCGACTCTCTAACCATTAGGCCACAACTGCCCCAGTAACTAGATTTTGATTTTTTTAGATTTAGATATCGTGTATCGTATTGAATACGTTGCTTCACCCCTCCCTTTCAGAGCACTATGGTGGCTGACACAGTACTAAGATGTCGTCACGTTTTCAATTATTTGCCGAAGGAGATAACGTATTTACAAAATGCGCTCTGTAGAGCAGTTTGTCCGTTTAGGGCTACTGTAGAAACAACATGACGAATTCCATGTAAGGGGACCCGCAGATAGAAATAACTCATTCTAATGTAATAAAAACATAACACTTCCTTATGTAAGGTCTTTATACACCACTGAAGACATAGTTATGTATATTATATTCCATTCCTGTCAATAGATCCTCCAAAAACTTTGACTTTGAAAACTTGACTTTATTATGTACTTTCTCAATAATTTATTTTTGAATAAAAAACGATACAGATTGTGGCTTTAAGAGCTTTTCTGCTGCCTTTATGAACAAATAAAAGCAAAGAGAGATACTCTGTTGGAAAACCTGTTTCTCACT
The DNA here is from genome assembly GCF_024868665.1 of Triplophysa rosa. Lineage (NCBI taxonomy): Eukaryota > Metazoa > Chordata > Actinopteri > Cypriniformes > Nemacheilidae > Triplophysa > Triplophysa rosa. The sequence continues at coordinate 18,541,273 of NC_079890.1, read as the reverse complement.
GTTGGGATGAGAAAGCGAAAATAAGACTAAAACATGATGCCAGATTTGATTATGGATCATGTGAACAGGCATATTCACAAAATGTTCATCCCTCCTTCATTTTTACAATGTTTTGGATAAAAGTGGCCTGCTACAGTAAATGAATGTATGCAAATGAGCATGTGCGCTACCCACTGTTGTGGGGTTCAGTCAAGATCCAGAAGATTGTTAACATTCTGCATGCATAGACACTCGTAGACTGGTGATTCTTCATCAGTTTGACTGTTGTGTGGCTCCTGTAGCTTGATTGGGGTCCAGAAGAAGCGCGGGCCTAGCCTGCACACTGAGCACAACCCTTACAGCCGCTGTAGTGAGGTTTATTTATCTGGGCAAAAAATTTCATACACTGGAAACCAACTCTAGCCTGCTATAGGACCTGCTGACATTACACAGAATATTAAAGCATCTGCCACGTTAGTGCTTTTAAATGGAAAATAGAACCTCTCTGCTCCCCTTTTTCTCAGGCTTTTTCCTTAGGTTTTTAGGGGTAAATCTATTCTCAGATGGTGTCTGGGACAGTTTGCCTTGACATACTGCACTGAAAGCTGGTTAGATGTGTATTAAATGCACTGTGGAAGAAATGATCAAAATTATCATTAATTGTACCATTGACATTCATTTTATGGACACATAACCACTGAGACTTAGCTCAAAATATCTTCTTTTGTTTTCCACAGACGAAAGAGTCATGTTTTGAATGACATGAGGGTGAATAAATGATGACAAAATGTTTGTTTTTGGATGAACTATTCCTTTATGGCTTTGACTCCATTCATTTTGATTTTATTCATGATACCTATTTGCCAGATAAACATGCTTATCAGTTTCATTTTTTCTATAGGAGGATGAAGGATTTGATTAGAAAAATTCATTGTGTGAACTTTGAAGCAGAGGTCAAATATAGCTTCTCTACGTGAGCCTTCATTGCTGGTCTCAGTGGGACACACTCCTGCTCAGAAATAATACTCCTAAAGTGACTGCCAGCGTCATTCGCACACGAAATTCTTACCATCACAGCGGAAGGCAAATGTAACGCTTGGAAAACATGTGGTCTACATTATCGCCTATGCATTCTTCTGACTGACCGATTAATGTGCAAATAGGGTTTTACATCATCCTTAACACTACAGTAGCCTGTCATCATTTTTATCCACACACAGAGAACGTGGAAAAGGGAAAGAAAGAGAGAGGCACTTTAGATAAAGCGAAAGGCACTTTTCTCTTTACTAAGAAAAAGAAGCTATTGTCATGTCATCCATTGATCTTTTCCTTGAAATGATACACTGATGGAAACTACTTTCCGTGAAACATTATTACGAATAATTGTTACATTTTCACTGGTGACAGCTGGAAGATAAATTATTTATTTGGAGAGAAAGTTTATTAATGGTATCCAGAGGAAAAGTTTTTATTCGCTGCTTTTTATTATGGAGACCAAACTGTATGGCAGGGTGACGTGGGGCCACCATTGAAAATCAGGCTTTTCATCAGACCCCATTGTATGTCGCCATGTTTTTTGTTCACATGTATACATTCCTACACAGTGATTTTCACATGTGCAGGGTTATGAGTATTCAGAGTAAAGAAGATTAACAGTGTAATTTTCAGGTAAATTCACCATTGTGTTTACAGTTAAATCAAAGCTTGCTTTTAGACCTGCTTTAGATTTATTTTAAAAGCCAATGCTGATAGACACTAATCTGTATGATATGAAGGTTGCCATCATGTGATGTCCTAAGATAAAAAACCCACCTTAGCAACATGCTTTTGGTTTGAATTTGACTACTGTACCCTGCATTGTGATTGAAATTGGATCTGTCTCATAATTCTCTGTCAGTCAGCCACAACATCCCTACTTTATTTTTTGACTGACAGAAAGTCAAGCCTTTTGTGGTGATTGACAGCTTAATTGTTTAGTCTCATCTACAGTATGATGAGGTTCAATGGTCCTGTGTCTCCCACACTAGTCTGTTGACAGAGTTGGAGGGGGTCAGGTCGGGCGGCTTTCTCAGTGATCGTGAGCATTTGACTGATTATGAAGGAGCTTCAGCGGAGGACCTACATGGGAGTGTTTGTTAATTCAATTTACACCAGTGACCAAGAAGGTCCTAACATAAACAGAAGTCAAACTAGACATCTTCATAGACATGTAGCAAGTGAATTCTGTTTTCAGAATTGAACCTGAAACTGAAAATCTGAATCTGAATTCTGAATTTCTGAGTTTCTTTCTTCTGCAGAACACAAAAGAAGATATTGTGAAGACTGTTGGTAACCAAACAATTCACATCTATTGTACAGACACAATACTAATGCAAGTCAATGGGTACCGCCACATTCTTCAAAATATCTTTTGTGTTCCACAGAAGAACACACCATACAGGTTTAAAATGACAAGAGAGTGAGTAAATCATTTTCATTTTTGGGTGAACTATCCATTTAACAAATAGATTTCAGCATCACACCTTTATAAACCTTTAAACTCAGAATGCCAAATTTATTTTATGTGTGTAAAGTTACTTGCATTTACAAGGGTACTCATTGCTGTTCAGCCAACTACTGAATGTTCTAAGTTAATAAATGAAGTATTTGAAGTAGGGATGCACTGATACCAGTATCGGGCCCGATACTAAGCTCATGTACTCATACTCGTATACTCATAAAAATGCACCGATACCAAAGGCCGATACCTCATGTGACATAACTGACAGAACTGACTGAAATTTGTTGTGAAATTGGATTTGCAAGTTTGTGAAAAGCACATAAAATTATTATTTTTTCATAATGTGTTTAAGGTGGAGTTGTTTCTAATTATGAAGCTATAGAGAATGTGATGCTGACATCACGCCCTATGTTGCATGTTGCAGTGGCGCCGCCATCTTGGGAGGATAATACTCCACTGCTATTATTGCAACTCATCAGTCACCGTAAATTGGGTTCATTACTGGAGCTCCACAGATCCTAGAACCTGCTGCCAGTGCTAGTAAATGCAGTTATATGTCCAAACACATCACAGATGCCTAATGTTTGAATTGCTTGTGTCTGTTTACAGGGTTCCATGACTGTTTTAACATTGACACCAGTAATCACAAGATCATAAAGGGGTCCAGGCAGACGCAGTTTGGCTACACTGTCCAACAACACACGGCCGGGGGAGAGAAGTGGTAAGAAGCCCCCTTTTACCTTATCATGTTACTCCTCTTCCTCCTAAAACTTACTATTTTACAGACGAAGGTTAAATATGGTTGTAATACTGTACAAAGAAAGGAAGGAAGGAAAGAGGCGGGAACCGGCGAATGATAACCAACTTTTAATAATAAAATAAACCAACAACAAAACGAAAGTAAAGTGCCGACAGCTACCTCACGGTCAACTGCCGGCCACACAAACATAAATAAAACTTAACACAATGTCCAGGGGCCTCATGTACAAAGACTTGCGTTGATTCCATACTAAAACATTGCATACGGACAAAGCTGTAAATAAAAAAAAAACTCATGCCAGACATGAAGTTGGCGTGGAGGAACGTACATTCTCACGTTAATTTCACTTTTAGTACATCCGACCGTGAGCGTAAAAGCTGGCGTACGCAACGTTAATACATGAGGCCCCAGGCCTGGTCCTCTCGTCCTTTTATGCTTCCGTAGCTCCTCCGTGAGAGATGCGAGACTGGTGCAATGCGCAGCTGACACTCATTATCACTCGCGTCACCGACCTCGCACCGTTCCCTCACGGCTCTCGTCCCGCCTTCCTCTTTACCATGGTTAAATAAGTATTAATGAAAATGCTAGTGGTATGATGTTTGTCGCAAATAAATTTACGTGTGATGATTTGGAGCTAGATGTGTAATACAGTTTATGAGAGTTGGCTGTGAATATGTCTGATGACAATCACCTGTCCAGTAATGTATGTGTGATTGCGTGTAGAATCAAAAAAGAAAGCTGTTAACCTCTCATTTACCTCTTTATTGTCATATCACTAAAATACTTATAAAATACAAGAGCATTTCCAATGGGAGTTTTATCTGTTCCTCTTTATAATTATAATTTTTTCCCATTCTGCTTACTGTAAGGTCCTGAAAAAGGATCTCTACCTCACATTCCCCAGATAATAACTAAATGGCTTGGAATGTACTTTAAATGTGAGTGTGTGTTGTCAGTTTAGCTGTAGACTGATGCGGGGTGATATCAACAAAGACTTTCTCAAGTAAGCGGCTGCCAAACAGACCCCCGTTCTGTCTCTGCCCCATTCACACTGCATCTGGAAGCCATTAACAGGCCAAAATACATTTTCAGTGTGGCATGTGTGTCTGCCTTGAGTCGTGTGTGTGTTCGTGTGTATCGTATTCTTGGAGACGTGTGCTGTGAATGAGTGATTCACAAGCAGCTCTCACACAACATAAACAGCTGACACAATAGACACACAGAACACATCGACACAGACACGCATATTCATACACTACAAATAAAGACGAGATGATGTTTGAAAGGCCAGTTAGCTGGGTAAGCCAATCACTAGATATATTTTGAATGCCAATTTAAGTTAACATCTCATGATGAGATGAGAAATAACAGTATACATGTACAGTATTTCTGCTGCTGGCAATACCCAATCTTTCTGTGTGTGTGTGGGAGAGAGAAACTAGGGACCTTGTGGTGTGTTTGTGCTGGCATGACTTTAGGCGATAGGAGAGGAAAAGGGTTTCGCAGGAGTTGGCTGCAGACAGTAGCTAATCGTCATTATGCGGTAAGGCTACTTCAGATCATTTGAAGAGGGGAAATGCTCTGAACACTGAAACACCGCTGGCTATTTACTTGTGCATGTGTGTACTGATGTCTGACTCAGGAAATATCTTGATTAGCAGATCCTCAGAGGAGAATGTTATGTCCAAGAAAGTAATGGAGTCTTGCTATTCTTACGACCCCTGAGTGTGGAAAACACACAATACATTCACTCTGACAGTTCAGGTTATTTATCATGTAGTTTTTTGCTCTGGGCAGGACTCCTGCTCATTTCAGTGAAGTGACTAAAGTGTTTTGACATACGCTTGACTGGGGGTGAGTGGAGTATTGCTAAACTACTTCTGAGGTAGCAGTCGCTGCAGAGGCAGGGTCTTCATCAAAGGGGTATGAACCGGAATGTTGTCCCTGGCCCTGTGACAAGAGAGACCTTGAATGTATAACCTACTCACGTGGTCCCACAATATGTTGTTCCGGGCCTGTGAATGTAAATAACAGCTTTTTTCTGAGGTTTGAGCTTTCAAATGTTTGACTAACAATAGTTCTGCATACTGCGTATAACCAAAGTCTGTTTATGAAAGTTGTGCCACTCGGCAGCCATGTTTGCAACGCCTCTCGGCAGCTATGTACATCATAGCAAGACAACAATCTTGTCAGTCAATCTCCTTGAATGGTTATTCAAGGTCGCTTCAGCTAGTGTGCATGCACTCATCCCTAGTCATTGTAATCTTGTTAATATATATCTTTGGTATTACACAGTACGTAGTACCAACATTTATTTTATAGCATGTGGAACATTGTGTAGTTCATTTAGTTGAATTACAGTTATGGAAAAATAAGGCTTCAATTTTGACACTTTCATCATGTAGTGTGTCAAAGTAGACAAGAAATGTACAGTTGATATTATTACTTCTGGTTTATTCGTCAGTAGTGTATAGTAGTGTATACTGCACATTTTGGCATACAAAAACTTGTCATAATGCGATCTACTCCATATTGCTAAATATTGGTAAAATATTACAAATTCTTTATTTGTGAATCAAGGGTCACCATGTTAAACACATCAGCATGCCGTTGAAAAAGGTGTTCTTCCTCTGCAATTGTAAGAGGCACAGAAGGGGTTTTAGTGGTGAATAAAAATGGGGGAAAGGGGTTGGCAACACACGCATCAACTGTGGTTACTGAAACCAAGGAGTCTGTGGACTTTAAGGTAGTATAATGTTTTCGCCTATTCTTCTCTTTAAACTGTAGGAATATGCATTTTACTTTAGTACAACAGGAAAGTTTGGAACACTTTCAGTGTACATGTATGAGTTCCAAGACACCACCGTTGTACTATATATATTGGAACAGTCTCAGCTGTTCCTGCCATATTTAATAGCAGATACGAAATTACAGGCTAGAAACTTTGAAATGATCATGTTACATCTTCTGAACAACCGTGTTCCACAAATGAGTGTTTCATTTTTTTGCAAAAGGATAAACCATATGAGGAGTTTAAATGATGAGTATACACATTTTTTGTTTCCACACGTCACCAAGAATTACATGCATGTATTAGCTTGTTGTGTTTGACAATATAATATTAGAAAATTAAATCTAATATTACATTTTTTTGGATGGATTTTGAATTCCTTGATCACCTCTGTTTACATCTGCATTGTTTCCACATCCAAATGTACCCATTGCACTACTAATATTAGTTAGTGAAATCTTTTCCCGGCCTCTAGCTTTGTGATTATTAAAGCTGATTCCGCTTGATACAGCTCCCATTGCACAACTCATAGGAAGCATGAGGGGGTTTGGCGGCCAGAGGAATTGTCAATGACTACAGTGTTTGGCTTTTTGGAATATTTTAAAGAACGGTATGTGTTTATGTTTGTAGTTTTTAATTTTCTTGTGCACTGCTTTAACTGCAAATCTATCCTTTAATATAGTTGCAAATGTCAGAAGTCAAATTCAAAGACCCCTTCACAGCTTAAAAGCATTGACTTTAAGGCCAGTGCAGTAACTTTACTTGTTTGTAGTCCCAGCTACTGCAGCTAATCCCAAATACTTTATTTCACCCTCTCTCTCTTTCTACTGTGGTATTATAAACTTTATTTTGTTTGAAACAGGATCAGAGCTCATGCATGGAGATAAAATGGCCCAATAAATAGGCTTTTAAAAATTGTAATGCAGTACAGTATAGTGGAAACATGGCTGAATTTAGTAATGGCTTTGTGAGTGCATTTATGAATAGATTTTCAAATTCTGACTTTAAAGGGTATGTATTTCACTTATCTCTCAATGAGAGGTTTGATAATGGTATTGGTTTATTTGAAAGTAGTAAAGAAATAACCTTGAATGTCTTTATAAGGCCTGTCATTTCAATGTTAAGTTAAATAATTCCATTGTAATGACCAATAGTAATTTATTTTATGAACAGTAAAACGTTCATAAAATAAACCATTAGAGAAGCTCAGGAGATGTTTTATAAATGTCCATTAAAATTAAGTCCTTCTCCAGAAGTCTCCTTGGTTGCCAGTGCAGTATTTTCCCAGGGTGGCCACAGCTAACATTTGGAAACTCATAGAATTGTCAGGATCGATCCCTTGACGTAAAGACAAGCGTGGACACATGCAGACACATTAAACATGACACATACACACAGTCTGTTTATTTTTTGAGAGGTTGCAGTTGGAATTCCTTTCTGAGTTGTGACCTTTGGGTGTGCTGTGAGCTCTGAATTCCAGGCAGCAGGAGGGTGAAAGTCTCGTCATCACTAGATTCAGCTGAAATCTAGTTGTATTTAAACAGTTTTCACATTACAGTGTACTGTCAAAACAGCTTCACAGAAATGGTGCTTTAAAGGCATAGTTACACAAAAAGGAAAAACCTGTCATTATTTACACAACCTGTTGTCATTTTTTTCTTCCACAGGACACAAAAGAAGTATTTTTGAAGAATGTTGGTGACTAAACAAAGGCAATACTCATTCGATTTTATGGACACAAAACCAATGCAAGTCAATGGGTACTGCTGTTGTTTGATTACCAACATTCTTCGAAACATCTTATGTTTGTGTTCTGCAGAAGAAAGAAAGTCATACAGGTTTGAAATGACAAGTAATTGAGTAAATTCATTTTCATTTTTTGCTGAACTATCCTTTTAATATCTAGACTGAGCAATGTGAGAGTGACAGGGAAGAAAACTGCCAAGGAAATGATTTATGGACCAGGTTTTTGCTGCACAATGAAATTAACATACCTAATAATAAAAAAAAAAAATTTTCACTGTTGTGTTCATATTAGTTTGCTGTAATGATCAATTCATTTATTTGTATTGGATAAGATACTGAAAATGTGACTGTGTCTGATAATCACTCAAAACAGAATAGATACTTATTGGAAAATCATTTCCAAAAGATTTTTCAAAAATATGGAGTATAGCATGTTGTTGTCACTCAATAACTCACTTAGTCACAGGCTGCGGTTTAAGAAGGATAGACCGTTTGTGGTGCACCTCTCACTTTCTCTCCCAGCGTGCAGTATATGAGTGTGATGAAACAGCATGTCACTGCACTCACTGACACTTCTACAGACCTCATCACAGTACCAGCAAAGCAAGATCTTCTCACTTCCCAAATGTGAAAAACATTCCCTCATTGATGACTTTGCCTTTCCCCTCTGATTTTTCCAGAGGGTTTGGGCTGGTAGTGCAAAGTTTTGTGGGAGACTCCATGTGTAAAGGAGTGTGTATTTTCGAGGCTCTTTATTCTGAGCTATTAGCCCCTTTGTTGCCCGCCACAGAAAAAAAACTAATGAGTTTGAGTCTGATTGTTAAAACAGCTCACTGTGTCACTGCTCTGGAAGTTTGGCTAGACCATTAAATCATTGCAACAATAGTCTCCATTCTCATGCTCATGCTCATCTCTTTTTCTCATTCTTTTTTATTTAGGTGACTGTGTCCTGAGCTGAACTCCAGCTTGAAGTGTGCAGCCAAAGGCTGCTATAACACCAGTAATAATCCCAATATTAATGGCAGTGGAAGTATGTGCACAGTCTGCACTCTTTCTGTGAAAATAATTTCCAGGGACTTTTGAAAATATTTGCATGAATTTTAAGCTGAAGTTGGGTGTTGGTTTTTATGTGTAAGCTTATTTCCTTATATCATGCACATTTCAGACTGCTGTCAATGCTTCTTATATATTTAAAGGAATATTTCACAACAGAATGAGAATTCTGTCAATAATAATTCACCGTCGAGTCACTGTACAAGTGTAAGACTTTCGTTTATCTTCGGAACACATCATTTATTCACCTTCGAGTTGTTCCAGATCTGTATAAAGTTCTTTGTTCTTATGAACAAAGAGAAAGATATTTGGATGAATGCTAGTAACCAAACAGTTCTTGGCCACCATTGACTACCATAATAAGAAAATGTACTTTTTAAAATTACTTTTCTTTATGTTGAAGTTGAACACAAAAGAAGATATTTTGAAGAATGTAGGACAGCAAACAGTTCTGTGGCACTTTTGTAATTTTTCCTACTATGGTAGTCAATGGGGTCCAAGAACTGTTTGGTTATATGCATTCATCTAAATATCTTTATCTGTGTTCAACCATCAAAGAAATGTGTTATGATCCTGTCAGGAAATTCTTAGTTTTGTGGACAGGGTCGTGGCAGCAGCACTTCTTATGTGTTTGTTATGTTATGTGTGGAGACACGTGGCCTTTGTTTTGATGTTGCGACACGTGTCCTCCGGTCGCGTCTCTCAGCCCCGCCCCCTTGTTCTCCACTAGTCTCTTCCCATTAATGTTTCATTCCCCTGACCTGCCCCGTGTTATCTCCCTGTTAGTTCTCTTTAGTCTTGATTCCGGTCACCTGCCCAACACCTCCCCTATGTCATCATCCCCTCGTTAGTGTTCCCATTTAAAGTCCCTCTTGTTTATTGTCCAGTGCGGTTCGTTGTGTGTGCATACTCTAATGATAGAGAAGTCTTGTCTTGCATTCCCCCATGTTAAATCGTGTTCCTGTTTTGCCTGGTCTTGTCATTTGGATCATTGAGTTCTTTTTGGATTATATTATTTGATATCTGGACCTTTCTTGTTTTTGCCCCTCCATGGGAGGTTTTTTGTTTGAAGAGTTTTCCCTTGTTGTTTTGCCCCCTCGTGGGTTTTTTGTTTAATAAAGCTTTTGGTTGATTCAAACGGCTGCCTGCAATTGGGTTCTATTCCCGTTCATGACAGAAATGTATGGCAACGTCTATTTGCACTATGCTATAGATGCTATTAACACTAGTGAAAATAACAGCATTTCTTAGTGATATGCTATTTACACTAACCGAAAATAGCTGTATTTTCTTTGGACTAAGTAGAAATAGTAGTTCGATGCTATTGGTAGCTATAAATAGTGGCAGATAATGTTACTATTTGCACCTCAGTATTGTTTATGTCATGGCTCTGCTTCCTTAGTCATGTTTTTCTTGGTCCTGTAGCAGAGCCATGGCAAAGCTTTTGGTTATGTGTGGAGAGAAACATATTATTGTCCGTTTGACAATAATATACGTTCTCTCCAGTGTCTTGTCATTGGCCCCATTCCTCTCGTTTCCTCGTTATCTTTCCCTGAGTGTTTAATTACCCACACCTGCCCCGTGTCGTTATCCTTTGTCTGTCTTCCCTATATAATACCCTCATGTGTCATTGTCCTGTGTCGGTCATTGCGTGTGTATGTACTACGTCGTGTATGTGAATCGTGCCAGTCGTTGTTCCTGTGTTCCTGTTTCTATAACCCAGTCCTGTCTTAGTAAGTGTTAGTTTAGTTTCTGTCAAAGTGTTGTCTAGTTTATTGTTTAGGTAGTCTTGGTCTTGTTGCTCGTTTTATTATTTTGTTATCTTTTCGTTCACCCCCTCGCGGGTGTTTTTGTTTCTTTGTATTTATAATAAAGTCTTGTTTGTTAACCCCTTCACCGCCTGCCTGCATTTGGGTTCTCTTCTGCCAATCCGTGACAGTTTAATTATTATGCAATAATAACAGAGTGTAAATCATTATATTTCTAAAAATTATTAAAATGATGGCAAGTTATTGAGATATTAAAGCTCTACACCTACACCTAACCTAAACTTTACGAATAAAAATGAATTTTAAGTCTTACATCAATTTTATTGAAAACAAATGCCTTTATGATCTGTAATGTGATAGAAAAAGGTGAAAGAGCGTTTTCAGTGAGAGTTGGATTAGAATCTCAGTCTCCAGCGCCAAAGCCACACAAACTTTACACCTTACGCCACTGGAGTCACTGTTTGAAATGGCGTCGTTCTTTCTCTATTCCAATCACATATTGGTGGGCGGAGCTAGTGCAAATAGTCTCTGCCAACAATGCGAGCTATTTGTACTCCGTGTAAAAAGACACTCCAGAAATGTATACAGGTTTGGAACAACTAGAGAGTAAGTAATTCATGACAGAATTTTCATTTTTGGATGAACCTTTAAGATGAGGCCCAAGAGCTTCTGACTCACCAAAGACAGCAATGCCACCTTACACTCAAAGCACAGAAAGTTAGTAAAGACATAATTTTAAAACATCCATGTGAGTACAATGGTTCAACTTTTAATCCTATGAAACGACAAGAATACTTTGAATGTGCAATAAAACAAAAATGGCAACTGTTCAATAATTTTCTCTCTTCCACGTCCACGAGAGCACGTGACCTCATCAAAACAATCTTAATTTGTGTTTGGAAGATAAACAAAGCTCTTACTGTTGTGGAATGATTCGAGGGTGAGTAAATTATGAGAGAATTTTCATTCTTTACTGAACTATCCCTTTAATTCCTTCACTATAAATGGCCTGTGTTGTCTTACATTTAGTATAACATTGAAGTCATGTTATGTTAGGAAAGTTACATTCAGATTTGCACTGGTGACTCTTGCCAAACACAGAAATATTGCAAGTCGAGGGGCCCGTGGCGGTGACCCCTGCCCTGTGTAGAACACTCGTGGAGGTCTGGATCTGCAATAAACGAGTGTCAGATATCAATTCCCTGAATCGCACGCTTCCTGAGTGAGTTTTGCTGCTGTGTAGAGCATTAACCTCTACAACCCGTCAGAATCAGCTTAAGATGTGCTCATATTCGGCGTGTGTGAGATTTAAACAGTGCTTTTGTCAGTTTGGCTTTAACACACAGAATGCTTTGTAAACATATAGTGCATATAACCTTAAACCAGAGACATGAAGATTTATATGCAATGGCTCCAAATAATTTACCCAGCATTGCTTTTAAAGAATGAGTTAATAATGAAACCTATTGTTTAAGATTACTGTTGAAGTTATTAAGTAGCCTCTGGGTTACAGTGAGTGCCGCTCTTGAGAAAATCTAGCGTTTTACAAGAGAGCCACTCTTTAAAAAAGGCAGACAAATAACCCACGGATCATAAAAATGGCTCGGCCCGTTTGCAGTCAATGGAATTTTGTTTCCCACGTTTTACTGTCACTCATTAGTACTTCTCTACATCTGATAGCATCATATTGTTGTCCTTGCTATAAACTAATTATAAAGTTGAGTGACATTTAAAGGGATACTTCACCCAAAAATGAAAATTCTGTCATCATTTACTCACCCTCAAGTTGTTCCAAACCTGTATGAATTTCTTTGTTCTGTTGAACACAGAGAAAGATATTTTGAAGAATGTAGGTAACCAAGCAGTTCTCATCCCCCATTTTCTGCCATAGTGGGGAAAATAAATACTATGGGAGTCAATTTTGGGGTGAACTATCCCTTTAAGGCCTCATCCTGGCCTGCCTCTGACATCTACACACAGAGTCAAGCTTGTTTTCTCTTTCCCCTGAGATGACTGTCAACACAAAGGAATTCTGTGTCTTTAACATAAACAGTAGAAAGCCGAAGCTCCCATGCTGCTGCGTTTAAGGATGTCTGGTGATCTATAACTGGGTAATTGTGCCCTATAACACTACTAAGTGAAAGTGACGATCTGTGCCTTTAAAAACTGAATGCTTCCATAAGAGGTACTGACTGCGGCGCAGCCCCTGCACCTGATGGGTGTCCCTAGTTGCTCCATGCAGGAGCAGTATTACGTGCCAAGCTGCTGTTGGAGCGAATGGAGCGAAGCATTTAGTCAGTCTGGGTCACAGTGCGCAAATTTCACCAGGCACACAAACAGCTCTCAGCGGCACGCTGCATACCTAACCGCCCTGTGAGCCTCCGTTAATCCATTACCTCAGACGTCAACATCCAACTGAACCTGTTTAAACATTCCTGTGCCGGTAGATTCTACTTACCTGTCATCTGTTGCTGATTCACTTCCTCTAACCTCCTTTCACATTGATGTTTTCAAAGGGAGCTTAAGTCAACAAGCTTCCGGCTGTTGTGTTTCTTACAGGAAAGTGAATTACACATCTGCGTTGTGCTTATATGTCTATGACGTTGAATGTTGCGGAATGTCAGTGCTAATATTTATACGATTGTGGATGTTTGTAGGTTACTGGTAGGAGCCCCACTGGAAACAAATGGGCAGCATCAGACAGGAGACGTATACAAATGTCCGCTAAGCAGAAGATCTGGAGGGCCCAGCTGCACCAAACTCAATCTTGGTATGGCGACTATGGATTGTAAATGCTTGATATATAATTAACATAACGTCTTTGAAATTAACTGTCTTAAATAATTACTTCACAAAGCTTCTATAATGAGTTAAATAAGGGGTAGAGTTGCGGTTTGGTTAAAGTGTTACCAGGCATGCCTTGTGAAAACCAAATGGGGGCACCACATTGATCTTAATAGAGTTTACATGTGCACATCTGGGTTCTTCACTCTACAGAACAAATCTGCGTTGTGGCATATGTATTTTATGTAGTGTTGTGTGTAGATAAGGCCTTTCTGCCAGCTTCAATATGTACACACATAGGAGATGATATGCACATTACAGATAAAGTCAGGAATGTCTAAACAGGATTAACAAATATGTTTATGGTTAGAGGAAGTCCTGTGGAGAAGCCACATATGGATTGTGGTCTGATTTTAGACTCAGATTCATATTTTGCTTGCACGTTTGTAACTCCATCCATTTATTTCCTTAAGGAAGGATATCCTTGACTAATGTCTCCGAGCGCAAGGATAGGATGAGGCTTGGAATGACTCTTTCCTCTAACCCTAAAGACAACAGCTTTGTGGTGAGTCCGAAAAAAATGCGTACTGTCCGTACACACGTATATATTAGTCTTGTGACCCTGCTTGTGAAAATGCATCTGAAGTACTTTTTTGTGATAGTGTTCTGCATAAAATAATGTAAAGAACATCCTGTGAAAATATAACCTTGATATCTTTGAATACTGACTAAGGTCATGTTAAAAATGTATGGTTGAAGTCAAACTTTGATGATCCAACATGATCCAGTTTTATTCCACGACATGGCCACTGAGGTCATCGCACAAAATCCTATTAAAGGTCCCGAAATCCCGCTTAAAGTCCAAAGGAGACCGTGCCGTTTCGGCTGCGGCACCCCGTCTCTGGAACGACCTGCCACTGGAAAACAGATGTTGTGCATGACTAAATCATTTCAAAGTACTTTTAGGAGGACATCTACTTGCATGGGCATTTGGTGTGAGATAGTTTATATTTGATGGTCTTGTGTCTTGTGCTTTGTCATGCTGTTTTATGATTTTTGCTGTCTTCATTTTGGTTATTCTATTTTATATGTTGCCTTACTAGAAATCACTTTGGTCAACATGAGTTGTTTTTAAATGTGCTATATAAATAAAACAAACAAAGAAATCTCATAATGAGATCATGAGACTTTAGTCTGGATTTCATAGACAGGGTCATGTATGTTTTGTATGTAATGTTCCTCGAGGAAATAAGCATATATTATTGGTTCTTTTTTGGTCATTCATAGGCTTGTGGTCCTCTGTGGTCCTACGAATGCGGCAGCTCATACTACAGCACTGGAATTTGCTCCAGAGTCAATGCCAGCTTCAAATTTTCCCGCACTATCGCTCCTGCCTTCCAAAGTAAGCACAATGCACCTCCACGCTCTGTGTGCTACTTGATTTAAAGGGGTCATATGGCGTGAATACGTGTTTTTCTGTGTCTTTGGTGTGTTATAAGTTGCCCCTGCATGTATTAGACACGTAAAATTGCTAAATGTAAAGTGTCGGAACAAAAGATGCATTCTATCTAAAAGTGAACGCTCACCCAGACCTGCCTGAAACGCCTCGTGTAACCACACCCCCACAAATCTACGTCAGTTCGTGGTATGATTTGACGAAGACCGCCCAAATGTATATGCAAGTAAGGTGGGTGTACCTGTCCTAACTATTGCTTTGGAACCTGATGTTCCAAATATGATAAGAGGCGTTACATTACCGTCACACGCTTGCAGTATTCGACCAATCACTACGCACTGGTTAACTGGCGAATCATAGCACACCTCGCTTTTCAGAGCAATGAGCTTTGTAAAAAATCTGCGCGTTTCAGAGAGGCGGGGCAAAGAGGAGATACAAACATGCACGGTATGTGGAAAATACAGTGTTTTTGTCACGGAATGCGTGGCGGAAGAACCCAAGTGCAGGCAGCGGGGATGAAGGGGTTAACGAATACTTTATTTAACAGAAGACAAAACACTGAACAAAGGAAATACCCACGAGGGGGTGTCTGACAGAACAAACTAAAATACAAAACTTGAAACCAAAAACATCCCTCAAGGGGGCAAAACGAGAACTAAAGTAAAAAACTAACACAAGTCACTTTCAGGGACACACAGAGCAAGGCAAGGCAGGAACTCGGGGAACAAGCACAACATACGAGACATTGAACACAAGAAACTCAACGAATCCGCACAAGACAGCAAACACACGGGCATTAAATAGGGAGACAGACAAAGGAAGATAACGAGGGGCAGGTGAGCAACACGAGACACGGCAGGAGAGCAATACAGGAAACAAGAGGGGCGGGGCCAATGACGAGACACGAGAAAGCACATGGAATGTCAAAAGATAAACACCCCATGACTTTCTCACATTAAACATAAGGGATCTGTCACGATCCTGTCACAAGACTAGAAAATCCTGAACAAGAAGGCAGGACCATGACAGTTTTTGCTCCTTAAATCGTGTATACACATTGCATTACATCTAAAACAAACGATGATATTCATTTTAGCCCTGTCATATCACCCCTTTAACTAGGGCATACTTGTGTTAGTGACATTTCTTTAATATGTTTCCATTTTCCGTCTTAACCAGGGACTTGATTTTTAATGTGCATTTGGCCCTGACCATTTCTGGATCTGCCAAAGACAATTAAGTGTGGAATTATTCTCTCTTTTTTAAGAAAATGATCTATTTATAAAGAAAAGAGAATGATTTTTGTGAAATAACCACAGATCTTGTTTTTAGAAATGAATCACTTAAGGTTCAGTCTATGAAATTTAGTGGCAGTCAGGTTTCGAATTGAAACAAAGAGCTCGTTCGCTCCAGAGCATGTGAGGGAAGCAATATTTCGCTCAATGACAGTGCGCTTCGCTCAGTCGCTCACGGACCAAGCAAACGCTTCGCTCACATTCCGCTCACGCTCACCGGTAAACCAAATCCCACTCTGACATAAAATGTGTCTAGTAAGCCTAATTGTTTTCAGTTTATAATAAACTTCTTGAATAAATGTCTAGTTTAAGTAGTAGGCTGAAAAAGAGCAGTTATGTTTCAGTCCGACATTCTGTGACATCAGCCAATATTTTAGTCATTTTTTATTTAAAGAGTGCCTAAAATAACTATAATAACTGATAAAGTATTTTTGATTTTCGTTACTTTATTTCCATGAACATATAGCTGCCATAATGCAACATTCAAAATAAACGCACAAAAGATGAAATGCACTATGAACACCTTTATTATTACTGCGGTTAATAAAAGAAACAGGCTCTAAAGAAAAATAGACCAAAACAAGGGGAAATGCGGTCTTAAAACATCAAACCTCAGTCGTTACAGCATTTTAGAATGTACTTTTAGAAACTTGGACAAAGTAGCTGCGTCTTTGAAGGCTGCATGCGTCCACCGGAGATCACATTTGTCGGCCTCGGCCGCATATGACATTGAGGTTTATTCAGGTTTTATTTCAGAAAAGCAACTGTTACATTAGGTAAGTGACACAATGTCTTCTTAAGAGAAATAAATATAAATGTTATAATGTTTTTTAACTGAAATGAGCCTGTATCAAACCTCTTGTCGCCAGCGCACCTCCGCAAATGGACGAGGCGTTTGTAGTTGACGCGCATGCCGTTGCCGTTGTGCTATTATTCAGGCTTCAGGCTCATGCGGTGTACATGGGACAATAATCCAGCAGCAAAAAAGTAAATCACCAAGAGGGCTGAGCGAGCGACTCTGAGCGTATTGAGCGACCGGAGCGGAATTTTCAGAAAGGCGCTCTCGCTCCGCTTCGCTCACATGCTCTGGTTCGCTCACCCCTCCCTTTCGAAGCACTATGGTGGCTGACACAGGACTAAGATGTCATCATGTTTTTGCTTCTTTGCCGAAGGAGATAACATATTTATGAAATGTGTTCTAGAGCAGATTGTTCGATTAGGGCTACTGTAGAAACAACATGGTGAATTTCATGTAAGGGGACACGCAGTGTATATAGATAAAAATAGCTCATTCTAAGGTAATAAAATCATAACGCTTCATTAGACACCTCTAAAGACGTAGTATTGCATTTCTGTCAATAGATCCTCCAAAAAATTACACATTGGACCTTTAAATTATGCCTTTGAACAGAGTGTTTTGGTGGTTTTATCTTTTTCATCTGATTTTCTCTGTCAGGGTGTGAGACATACATGGACATAGTGATAGTCCTGGATGGTTCAAATTCAATCTACCCCTGGAATGAAGTTCAGGATTTCCTCATTAACATCCTAAGGAAATTTCATGTCGGACCAGGACAGATTCAGGTGTGTTTGACTTTCAAAGCCGCAGTTTCTGGAACAATATGTGTCTTTAATTTTGTCATGTGAAGTGAATCATGTGATTTAATACTGTACAGGTTGGAGTAGTGCAGTATGGGGAAAAGGTGGTAACAGAGTTTCAGCTGAATGACTTCCGCTCTGTGGAGGATGTGGTCAAAGCCGCCAGTAAGATTGGTCAGCGAGGAGGAGAAGAGACCAACACTGCACTAGGAATCAATATTGCACGGTATTGTGCACACATACATAAACATTTTGGCACATTGGCACTAATACGCCAGCTTAATAAAAGCCATTTAATGTATTAATACTGAAACACCTTTGAGCGTTTTCTATTTAAAGGAATAGTTCACCCAGTAAGGAAAATTCTGTCTTCATTTACTCACTCTCTGTATAAATTTCTTCTACACACAGAACGATATTTGGTAGAATGCTTGTAAACAAACAGTAGGAGACATTTCTTTGTAAATGTCTTTGTTCTGTTGAACTCAAAAGAAGATATTTTGAAGAGTGTAGGAAAGCAAACAGTTCTGGGGAACTATTGACTACCATTGTTATTTTTCCTACTATGGTAGTCAAAACTATATATTATCAACAGAGTTTACAAAACACATGATTATTTATTATTGACATCCCTACAGCACACATGCCTTTACTCAGGGAGGCAGAAAAGGAGCCAAGAAGGTCATGATTGTCATCACAGACGGTGAATCACATGACAGCCCTGATCTACAGCATGTCATCGAGGAAAGTGAAAAAGACGGAATCACCCGATATGCCATTGCCGTATGTCCCGCCTTCTTTGCTCACAGTTCTTTCCCTTCTGCTTTCTTTCTTTGGCATGTTTTTTGGTTTTTCCTTTGGTCTGGTCCTTGATCTGATTCCCAGTCTCTTGCTGAGATGATGAGGCGACCCATTTTTAAAATGGGCATACTGTACTTACTTGGGCTGGAAATCTTTGAGGTCACATTTAGATGCTGGCACCAGTAAAACTGGTGACAAGGGCCCAGCGCTTTAAACCTACTTATTGGGCTTTACATTTGAGCTGTTGGTTTGTGTGGGCGTTCAGAAAAAAATAATCGTGTTTAATGATGTGAGCTTTTCTTATTACAGGTACTGGGCTACTATAACCGCAGAGGCATCAACCCTGAAGCATTCCTCAAGGAGATCAAGTACATTGCCAGTGACCCCGACGATAAACATTTCTTCAATGTGACGGATGAAGCAGCTTTGAAGGACATTGTGGACGCTCTTGGAGAGAGGATCTTCAGCTTAGAGGGTGAGACGTTTTTACCATGACCGCCTGGAAAAGCACCACATTGCATCAAATCTATAATAAAGCCAGAAACCTCAGTCTATAAAATGTTTACATCTCTGCCCAGCACTACACTGTAAATCTTACTGGAGCAAATTTTAAAATTGATACCACATCTCTATGAAATATATCATGACTCTTGCTCTTTTCCTACAAATGTAAACATCCTAAGATTTATTTGAGAAGCAAAATGGCATACGATTTTACAGTAAGAAGTTTTTTTCTATTAGCAAATGTTTTTGTATAAACGTCTCTATTTTGTATTTTCTTGTTCTCACAAACAATGCAAAATTTCTGATTAGGTGTCTTTATCTGCAGGGACCAGCAAGAATGGGACAGCATTTGGTCTCCAGATGTCTCAGGCTGGCTTCTCAACACACGTAGTGGAGGTGAGTCTGTGTGTCCATCAGCCTGTACTGTAAGTTCTCTGTCTACACTTTGGTTCTTCAAAAGCCCAAAGATTTTTCTTTCATCTTCCGTTTATAGTGAAAAAAACAAGCTAGCTGAGATTAGAATAAAAGCTACTTTATGTGAACTGTGGATCAGACCTACCAGGCTCATATTTAAAGTGATAGTTCACTTAAAAATGAAACTTCTGTCATCATTTACTCAACCTCTTGTCATTTCAAACCTGTTTGACTTTATTTCTTCCCCAGAACACAAAAGAAGATATTTTGAAGCGTTTTTTGTCCATACAATAGAAGTGAATGCTGTTCGGTTACCAACATTCTTCAAAATATCTTCTTTTGTGTTCTGCGGAAGAAAGAAAGTCATACAGGCTTGAATTGACAAGAGGGTGAGTAAATGATGACAGAATTTTCATTTTTGGGTGAACCATCACTTTAAGTATAAATGTTTAGGTTCATCTTCTTTCCCTTCTATTTACTTTCCTCTTTAAAAATGCATATCTTTTTTCCACACCTTTTACACCTTGGTGATAATTCAGCTCTCATCCCAAAGAAGTGAAATTTTGGCTCAGGCTCTCTCAGTGAAGGGATTAATGTGGTAGGAAGTGTGGAGGAGCTGCACCTCAACGGTAAAGAAAAATGTCTTTGTTCTTTTCTGTCTCAAACCTATTGTTGATATGGTTGCCAGAGCTGGCTTGTTCACCAGCATATCCTCTTCAGAGACACTCCCATACTGTACCTGCTGTTCTGGCAGGCTGTCTGCCACACTCCATCCAAATGAAAGTCCAAACTGTACCTGATGGCCCTGAATCCATCCACAGCTTGCTCCCAACTGTATCGCTAATCATCTCTGTCCAGACTGCTCAGTGTGCTGATGCAACCGCTCCGACTTTCCACTCCATCTTATGCAGGCAAGCGCAACCTGCTGTGGGAATTATAAATATGTATAGACGTTTTCTTTTTGTGCAAGAAACAGATAGGAAAACTCCTGGAAATCCAATCCCTCGGCCTTCTGGATGCCTGGAACAGCATTTGCAACAAAAGCAACTCTAGTGTTGAGAGGAGGGATAAGTTGTTGGAAAGAATGTTTGCACTGTAAGACAAAATCATACCCCCAGAAAACAGATGGTGTTCCCGTAAGTGGATTGTTTCCATGTCTAAATCATCTGAATTTTACAATTTCATGGTTCTAAATTTGTTTGATTTTCTTTATATTATTTGTTTGATTTTGTCCTTGTCAATTTAAACTAATCACTTTGATTTGATCTGTTTTGATTTTATGAATATAATGAAGCTATTGCATAGACATACTTGTATAATCCTGTTTCATAAATGTGGTTTTGACAAAATTTCTCTTCCTCCATTAAACTAAACATACTGTACAGGTACATGTGTTTCGGGGCATTCGGAAAAGCTGCACACTGAGGCAAAATACTGATAGTTTGACAGCTTAACTAGAGAGAAGGTTCAAGCAATCTAGGATCATTTCCAATTTTAATTTAACATGACATTCACTAGCTGTATCATTACATTTACATTTAAGCATTTGGCAGACGCTTTTATCCAAAGCGACTTACATTGCGTTATACTATACATTTGTATCAGAGTATGTGCCATCCCTGGGATCCAAGCCATGACCTCACTGAGCTACTGGAAAGCTGACATCTGATCATCTGATAGAATTAAGAAAAGAAATATGTTTTCAAGATGTTTATCGGCATCTCTGCTCTGTACCGGCAAGCTGGTTCTGTATCACTGGTCGAGGCTGTACTTGTGAAGGATTGACTGGAAAAAGGTGATGGTGTTATTTGGTGGTACTTAGGGCAAAACAGGCATCAGCAATTTTAAATTTTTGTGCAAATTCTTCATAAGTGTGTACAGCATGAAGCTTGAGCTCTCTCCATCACACCACAATGGCACACAGTGCAGAGAGCTTTCTTATAACTGGTGGTTTGATCCAAGCCAAGGTGCATTTTGTTCCTAAAAACACACGATTACCAGCTCTTGTTTATGTTGAAATTCTGTTCTCCGTGGGCTGCAATTCAGTAAGAATGTTCTGTCTTGCCTGGGATGGATTGGAACGTTGTTTGTTTATGTGTAAGCAACCACCCAGGAATTTCAGTTCTCTCTAAACATGAACTTCACAACCCGTTTTTCTCATTCTGACTACTGTCTGCATACTGTAGATTACAGCAGAATAAACTCACCAGTAAGGAGATAAATAAGATGCAATGTGTGAATTAATGATGAAATGAGGTATTATGTTAGTTAGTTTCCTGAATTGAATGCGATTTATTGTAGATATGTTGACATTCTGTCTGCAGGATGGGATTTTAGTGGGAGCTGTTGGGGCTTATGACTGGAATGGAGCTGTGCTGAAGGAGACACGTCAGGGCAAAGTGGTTCCACCAAAATCCTCCTATGAGCAGGAGTTCCCAGAAAAACTGAAGAACCACGGGGCATACCTGGGTAAAGAATTTATGCTTAAACTTTAAAGGGATAGTTCACCCCAAAATTAAGATTCATCATTTAGTCACCCTCATGTCATTCTAGACCTGCATGACTTTCTTTCTTCTGCAGAATACAAAAGATATTTTGAAGAATGTTAGTAACCAAAACAACATTGCCTACCATTGACTTCCATTGTATTGAAACAAAACCACCAAGTGTTTTTTTGCAAATCATACAGGTTTTGAACAAAATGAGGATGAATAAATGATGACAGAATATTTATTTTTTTGGGTGAACTATAATAGTGGCATGCAGTCAGTGCTGACGATTTAAAATCTCCAACCATCGCATTATTGCACTAGTTTCGATCCTCACATAAACAATAAACAAAGCAAAATATTATTAATGTAAAATTCTTGCAAACACATAGTAGTTAGCACCTTAATCAGGTTTTAGATCTGCTAAGTATCTTTTATATATGTTTTATGTATTAAAATAAACGCTTTGACTTTTGGCTCTATTAGGTTACACGGTGACGTCGGTGGTGTCAGCTCGCAGTGGTCAGTTATATGTAGCAGGTGCTCCGCGGTTTAACCACACAGGAAAGGTCATCATCTTCACGCTGAAGAACACAGGAGAACTCACTATATTACACTCACTGAAGGGACAGCAGGTAATGCACTGGATAAAAACAAGCACACAAAGACATGTACACTGTTTAAAGGGGCCATGAATTAAGACCACAATTTAAACTCGAGCTTTTGTTATATAAGAGGGACTCGTATCCAAGCAAACATCCTGTAAGTGTCAGAACTGAAAACGCCCTTGTTACTGAAATTACAACTGTTATGACACCAGGCCCAGTGAACACCAGGTCCTGGAATACAACTATCTATGACGTCATTGATAGGTTGAACACCGCCTCCACAGAAAAATATCAATGACTACTTATCTAGCCCCGCCCACTGGCTCGCGCGTGACAGTACTGAAGTAACACAAGCTGTACAGAACCAGATAGAGCGATCAAGCAATAAACATGCCGTTAAAGATCGCAAAATATTGTGGAGTCTGGTTGTGGAAGAACACAGTCGCTGCATAACCTTCCTTCGGATTCCGACATTAGTAATGCGTGGTTGAAGTTTATTTTTAAAGAGGTTCCAGCTCACGTGGGTAAAACATTACCGCGGATTCCTTTGTGAACAAGGCAGAGGTTGACGATGGATTTGCAGAGAGACTAAAATGAAAAAGCAGTGCTGTGCCGTCAATATTGGATCTGATAGGAATGGCGCAGCAATCTTATGTGAGTACAACATATTTGTACTATGTGTCACTATTGCTTTGTTAGAGATCGCTACGTCTCCAACCAAATTCACAGAAGGCTCCAACTAAGTTTACTACGCAAACTGCTATCCAATCATTGCAGTGGGCGTTTACTTCTTCAATAAGTCTTCATGGTGGAACGCCCATTCAAACCGATCGTTTGTCAAGACGACCTCAAAACCCGGGTAGAAAATAGCCTATTACTTATTGATTTTGATGTTTTTGAATGTAAAAACCACTCAAACATCATAAGTAGACCTCATACAACAGTATAAAACAATAAACAAGCCTTTAATCGACAATGTTTAATTTATACAGAAGCCCTCACTTTCTGCTGATTTGACTCATTTTTCAGAGCTTATATTATATGTTACAATTCTGCTGTTAATGTTGTTGAAGGGCCTCTTTTAATTGACATTGTTAAATTGTGAAAAGTTTCAAGAGTTTTTTGTCACATGAACAGGGAACACTCGGTTGCACTATACAATGAAATTCTTATTCTGGGCGTATTCAAGCAGCCCAGGAAAACACAGTCAAGTACAATACACAAAAATGCAATATACAATATAGAAGATTACACCAAGGAAAAATACAAATTCTATCATAATTTCTTTAACCTCGTGTGGTTGAAAACCTGTCATGCAATTGTCCTGTTCTGCTCTGTAATGGTCGCCCTTAACAGTAGCATGTTCTTAAACTGTAGCAGCAAATATAAGCAGCAATTGGATTGTTTTTTTCTACTGCATCTCTCTCCTGGTATTCATTTGCAGTGAGTGGACTGTCTAGACTTCAAACCCATGTGCTTCTCATCACAGTCCCAAAACATGCAAAAAAAAGCTAAAACAAATTCTTTCTCACAGACAAAACACAGACATTGAACAATATTAAAGTGAGTAAACGATTATAAACGATATTGGGTTCTTTGCCCAATATGTATTTGTCCTGTATGTATTTAATCCATTGACCTGTTTGTACAGATCGGGTCATACTATGGCAGTGAGATCGCTCCAGTTGACCTGGATGGTGATGGAGTGACAGATAACCTGCTGGTGGCTGCACCCATGTTCTTCAGTGGAGGATGGGAAAAGGGCAAAGTCTACATCTACAGAGTGACAGAGCAGGTAAACACTCCTACCTCTTGTTTAGTTCTCACCTTACCAGGGCCGTGCACAGGGGGGTGGCTAGAGCCACTGCCCCTCTGCCCTCATCCTCTGAGGTGCCCCTCTCAACCCCACCTCTGGGCAGGCATCCATTAGAGATCCCCGCTAAAATACAAGTAAAGTCGACCGTTTCAGAAGTTCAACCCATCACTGTAAGGACATTATCCACATTACAGACAGTGCTTGATACGCAGAATTAGTCATTTGATCTTTTGTTTTTTGTATTTTTGTATGTAATGTTTTGCTCCTGGTTTTCTATTATTGGTGCTAACAACTTGTACAAAATATCCATGTTCTCATAAGAAAATGAGAATTCTTGTCAAATCAAATTGTTGTATTGATCTGATATAAATAACACAAAATTTGCAGTTATTGGCACACTTTGTAGAAAATGTCTTCACAAAGCTGACAGTTTGTCACACTGTAACTGCTGTGCAGTACATTCCCCATTATCTTTCTTAGTTTAAACCAGTAATCTATAACATATCATATACTGTAAATAACATTTTATTAAGACCATATTAATAGGAGCCCTGATAGCAGGAGAACATGTGAAAACCATTGAATCATTTGTTAGTGCATCAATATTTCCTGTAGCTCAGTGGTTAGAGCATGGCACTAGCAACACCAAGGTCATGGGTTCGATCCAAGGGATTGCACATGCTCAGTAACAAATGTATAGTATAATGCAATGTAAGTCACGTTGGATAAAAGCGTCTGCCAAATGCATAAATATCACGTGTGCACCCGCAAATAATGTTAAAATCACCATTATTGTGAAAATGTTGCATTGGCTACTATAAATGTTTTAAAAGAGTTGTACCTTAATATAGCACAACATAAAATATAGATTTACATAGTGCTACAGTGTAAGTAGAAAGACATTTCTAAGAGCGTGTGCTGTCTTCTCCTGACCCAACCTTTAGCGCCCTTTTTTTGTTTCAGCCACTGCCCCTCAAAATGTCTGTGCACGGCCCTGCACCTTACCCACAATGCATGACTCCTACAGCTGTTTTCTGTTTTCTCAAGGCTAAGGGAACCGGGTTTGCATTAATGTACTTCTTTGATAATGGCCCTGCATGAATTCTGACAGACTTTTGCCACCTGCCGTAGCCTTCATCACAGAGCAGTGAACTCAGAGGGAAAATATTTTCCCCATTGAAATGTAATTACGTGAAGCTCGCCGAGATAATTAATGGAAAAAGCTGGAGCACATGCGAGAGCAATGTTGTGTATAAAGCAGACGTCCATCTTTATTCATTTAGATCTTAAGGACCATTTCCTGGTCGTCTTAACCAGGATGCTACAACCTATATTATATGTTTACAGTAGTCTCTGTATCTCTAGTTGCATCTATAAGCATCTATATCTCTAGCTGAAGACAAAACAAAGTGGATATAGAAGGGTAGATGGTGGTTTGTAGGCCTCTAAGAAAAGACAACTCATTTTGTCATTGTTCTTCTCGTCTGTGCTCCTGGTCTGCTCTTCTTCTGTAATCTGATGCTTTTCAGGAAGGCTGAGAAAACAACTGATTTCATGTGCCTGTCGTCTATGGCCATATATTTCCAGAGGGAGAGAGAGAGAGAGAAAAGAAAGATGGAATTTAGGAGGAGGGTACTTGGCCTGCATGAATCATATTTGCTTTGAGAAATTGCACCTTTCCCTCAAACTTTCCACTCATTTGAGACTAATTATTTTGAGAGGCACACGTCTTCTCACTGACCTCACCTTTAATATAGATTCTTTCTGCTTAAGTGATATTACAGGAGTTACTTTTTACTCATTTTACATATTTTACCTTGGGAAGTCTGGACTATCATAGACACTCATATGCATTGGCAATTTTATTTCTCTCATGTAAAATTTGTGCACTTCTTAAATTGTTTTGCATTTAAAATTATGCGGCACAGCAGTTTGTTTTTGTTTGTAGCCTGTGTAAAGAATTTTTAAGAGCAACAGGAATTGCAAACCTAGTGGCTGGTTATACATAGTTATCATTTTAAAACTGAATCAAAGAACTAGTCTGACTAACTTAAGTCAATGATAAACGACTGTTGCATAAAATAAGCTCATGGTTATCTTTAATTAGATGGTCTAAACCGCACTAATTTGTTGAAGTAAGACATTGAACAACTTATACAAAATGCCCGACAATGGGCGCTTTTCACAGTTTTCCTTTGCTGAAAATATCGCGTATCATAGGCAGTTTCTGCCAATCTCATATTAATCTTGAGTGCCTATACAGTAGTATTGCATATGTCGTATCTTCGAAGTGTATTTAGTTTGATCACATTTATAAAAGAGAGATACAGCTGTACGATTATTCCCGGAAAACACAAGCTGCTAGAGGTGGTACTAGTGGGGAGAGTGGGATGGAACTACAGCACGAGCAAGCAACACATCATCACATTAATCCCTTCATGTTTTGTTCATTATGCACGTGCACACCGATTGTCAACAAAACACAGACGTATGACTTAGTTTGACTTATCTCGTGCAGTTCATGTCCAGCAGCTTTTAGCACTGGGGCCGCGCCATCTATCAGTGTCAAACTATCTCCAAATCCAGCGTCATATCCACCGTTTATATAACATCCATCACTGAAACGCCGTGAACAAACAAACACACCTCAAACTTCTCTCCCTATCACAAGAGTAACGAGCTGCAGGCCCACACGCTCTCACCAGACAATCTTGATGGTAGGCGGGTCTTCCTATGCTCGTCGGTTGGCTCGTGGGCAGGCTCTTTCTTTCATCTTGTCATGCTTTTCTGGGAGAATTGCCCAATAAAAGGAATAGGACCCCTGTTACGAAACAGGTATCCAGACTTATAAAAAACTTTCTGAAACAAGTTGGAGTGCTGGGGGAGTGTATCAAGCACAGAAATACTACCATACGTCATACATCCAACTCGTTTTTTAACAAGATGACCATGTTAAGCATGAGAAACAGTGTAAAGAAGTCAGAATGCATGACATAGCATGATACCTCCGCTTGAACATATTTGCATATTAAAATTGTTATGTAACATATTTCATATCAAAATTTACTCAAGGCTTGCAAGAAAATAACTGAAAAAAAATTATTAATGTAAATCGTTGTTCTCACAGACTGAAAAAAATTAGATGTCTAACTTGTAAGACTAGTCTAAAACAGATTTATGTAACTGTCTCTAAATAGAAATAAATTGTTGAATAGAGGCAACAATGTTCCCCAAAGTTACATAAACACATGGCTGGCAGTCAGCATGGTTTCTGGATCTTTAACACATTCCTTAAAAGATTATCTCTGGTTCTAGAAGTTTGAAAATATTTAGCTCTTTTCCATGACCTGAACGAGTAGATGTTTTCCTAATAAACAACTCTGAGTTACTACATTTTTTGTTGGTTTGTAAAACAAATGTAAAAAAAACCTCTGAAAATCTTTATTAAGCAGTATTACCTTGATTTAAAGTGGGCTTCTTTTATATCCCTCAAAACCATAACATCCATACATACAGTAACTTCCCTTACACCAAGAAAAGAAAATGTATTTTCCTAACTAACTAATATATATATATATATATATATATATATATATTTGAAAATATACAGAATAAAACATATTATGATCTATTAAATAATAAATAAGGATTTGCCACTTTTCATATACTGAAAAATATAAGCACTAAAATGTATTTAATATGTTGAATTATATTTTCTAGTATATTCCCATATATTCCCATGTATTTTTGTTTCCTATTAATCCAAATGTAAGTTAAAAAATTAAAGATTTTAAGCAAAACAAAGATCACTGGATGAATGTTATAAATATGAGTATTTAATGTCTAGCACAGTCAGCGCTCTTCATGTGTATACAGTATGTGCCCAGAGCCAGGATGTTCTGTAACCACTTTTTCAAGACATTGTGGGTTTAGGTGCCTTCATTGAATGCATCCCATCTGCACATTATTTTAATGTGAAGTTCCCCATCCACTGCCAAATGTGGTGTACAAACAAACAAAAAAACAAACAGCCTTTATGGGGCAGCGAGGCTGATGTTGATCACATCATGCTTGTGCAGATGCCACAATGTTTTCCTCATGTGTATCTCACAGCAACACTTTTACTCTTGTTTTTTTCCTGTCAGCCACGTTTCATACTGGAGGGCTCGCTTGAGGTCTTAGATCAGGGTCAGAACGCCCGTTTCGGCTCTGCACTGGCCCCTGTGCCTGACCTTAATGGAGATTCATTTAATGACGTAGTGGTTGGTGCTCCGCTCGAGGACGACAACAAAGGGGCTGTTTATGTCTACCACAGCCAGCGCAACAGAATACTGAGGAAGTACAAACAGGTACCACATCAAAGAGCATCCAGATGGGCCTTTCTTTTAGGTGTTTTCTTGTTTTGGGTGTGCTTTAATGGGATTATGTCCTTATTTATTCACCCTCATATCAATCTGTTGGACTTTCTTCTGTGGAACACAAAAGAAGATATTTTGAGAAATGTCTCTGTGGTGTTGTGTCCATACAATAGAAGTCAATGGGGGCCAATGTTGTTGGGTTAGCAACATTCTTCAAAATATTTTCTTTTGTGTTTTGCGGTAGAAAGAAAGTCATACAGGTTTGAAATGACATTCCAGGTGAGTATACGATGAATTGGTGAAAATGGTGTAAATGATGAATTTTCATTTTGCGTGAACTATCCCTTTAAGATGATTGTGTGTGGTGTAAGATTTTAATTTTTACACAAATCTGTCTTTGTTAGAGGATTGGAGCAGTTCAGCTGGCTCCTGGACTGCAGTTCTTTGGCCGTAGTATCCATGGGAAGATGGATATGAATGGAGATGGTCTGGTGGATCTGGCTGTAGGTTCCCTGGGAGCAGCAGTTCTTCTTTGGTGGGTAAAAAGCTGAATCTCTTTTAATGTTTTTATTCACAATGTTGCTATTTTCCTTTAAGATCTTACTGTATTGTTGTATCGCAGGTCTCGAAGTGTCGTTCGAATCCACGTCACTGTTCGATTTGAGCCCAGCAAGATCAATATATTCAATAAAGACTGTCGGAGAGGAGAGAAGGATGTGACCTGTATGTCGGCTATTGTATGTCTGAATGTCACAGCTCGGACACCTATCAGAGATTCACAGGAAATAGGTCAGTGAATAAACCGTGAATAAAAAAGATTTCAAATACCACTTTTAATAGATCTTTTTTTAATTGTTCTTCTCTGGAAACTGGATACGTGGAAATGATCAAAGGTGAAGTTTCACATCTTTCATTCACATAAAATACTCTTTGTATAGTGAACCTGATCGCTGTTTCTCTGCTGGATTGCTGCAGTACTTTGGTCAATGTATTGGTTGGAAAGTAAAACAGACATTATGCTTACTGTAGCCTTCCCTGGAAATGTTTTTAGAGAAAAGGCAGTTATGTTGAAACTGGAAGTGCTTTGAAAGCAACAGTTTCCTCTCATCGTGAAGTTCACTTGAATATCTCTAGATTACATTATAAGAGACTAAACAGTGGACATCTGGAGGGTTTCTCGTTCCATCAACCAGCTGGATATTCACGGTCAAGTTCAGTTAAGGTTTTCCTGCTCAGCACGCCACGTATTAGCATGAAGAGGATGTTGTCGGTAGTGACGAATTGTGCGACACATAGTAATTTCTTGATTCTTGTTGCTTTGTTGATTCAGGTTTGGCTTTGGAAGAGAAAAAGAGCTTACTCTGCTCTGCTAGCCCTGGACATTTACAAGCACAATAGACACAGTGTATAGTACAGTAGCCCTGCCTGAAAAATAAAGTAAATGTTAGATATGTCACTCTGAGACTATACTCATACTAACATTTCAAATGAATAATTGGACGTCTGTATTGATATTTATTTCATATCTCACACTAAAATCAAAAGGTGAAGCATCTAATGTGCCCAAAATATTTGGACAGTACTGAATTTTGTTCGAAGTGAAACTATTTTTTGTGCATTGGCTCATTCACATTGAGAAAGATGACTAGAAAAATAACTGTCAAGATAATGTTTTAAAAATCATTGAATAAACATTGACAGGCAATCAAAATCCATTTAAAATGTGCAACCCCATTGTGCAAGCTTAGAATAAATAAGGTTGTCGACCGTTGATGTGAACACTAATATATTTATCATTATAGTTCTCTTTTTTAGATGGTTTCAGCGGCAACAACATAAACAAATGTTACAGTATGTGGCTCAAACTTAACCTCTGGTAGACCTCTGCAAAGAATCAATAACTGTTAAGTAGTTTTAATTTAAAGGAACAATACGGCATTTTTAGGAGGATCTATTGACAGAAATACAATATAATATACAAAACTATTTCTTCAGATGTGTATAAAGACCTTACGTAATGAACCATCTACATACAGAGCGGCCCTACATGCATTGAATTCGCCGCCATGTTTTGTACAGCAGCCCTAAACGGACAAACAACTCTACAACGCTCGTTTTTTCTTCCTCTCTGCTGTGGTATCGTGGTGAAATGGATCGTGCTCTCCGGTGCGGAACGCATGTGACCCGCGGATTAACTGAAAGTTTACTCATCATTGAGTAAAAGATTAAAACGCACTCTTGCTCGCTCTCCAGTTTCAGCTCCAACGCGCTCTCGCTCTCTCTCCAGTACAATATTAAAGCGGTTCCGATAACCAATGACGTTCAAAACTTTCTCCGTCACACAGCTAATATTACAACAACAACATATATTGGTATGTTAGTATGTTACTCACATACTGATCCGAATCAAAGCAACCTCCTCGGAGGTGATTTTTAGACGATCTTTCTCTCCAACGTCTCTCTCTGCTGGATAGTATCTCCATAGATATCTGTGAGTATATCTGCTAAAAGCCTTAGTCTTAACGTGTCTCTGCTGTAAAGTTTTTATAATATTAACGCAGGTCCTAGCTCCTGCCTGACTTTTATCCTTCTTTTTAAACTTAAAATCCACAAACCTTTTATTTTATGTAACACATAAGTCATAGCTCTTTCTACAGTCTTTCTAATGCCCGCAAAATCTCTTCCCTGCGTCAACATGAGAACGACATTTTTTTGTACTGTGGTGGCCACTGTCTTGTTTGGACTGAGCGATTTGTTGCAAATCTATAATACAACGCTAGTGGCCGCTGTTAATTAAGAACTGCACCTTTAATACAATACAATTGAAATACAATCAAATATATTACACACAGGCGTGTGTGTCCGATGAAACCTTCTACAGTTACCTTTTTGGTGTGAACGGGCCATAAAAGCAGTGTTGACTTTAAGTAGAAGCAACAAAGTGTGGCAGAGGGTTAACAGCATTGCATTGCTGCTTCAAAACACCTCCGTCTCTCAGGACAGCTCTAGTTAGAATGTGTACAACCCACCTGCTGTTTGTCATAAGGCTTCTGTGACCATATATTTGTTTTGAAAGACATGTGCTGGGAGGTCAGAGTGTTATATGTAGTAGCGTGTGGGACCACAGGACAGAACAACTGTTTTTAATTAACCTTCACAACCTCAGAGCATCTGCATCACTGATGTCATGGATGTGAAAGCAGGGTAATGGTCGCAGAGAGATATCATGTCTTCATCTTAATGGTCATCCGGGGAGATCGAGAGTGCGTGTGTGCGTGTTTTTTTGTTGCTTTTGTACTCTGATTCTCTTCACATGTGCTGAGTAGCATTGAGTATAATGTTTATTGGTACATGTTTTAAATATAGAGTATGATATTTGAAGTACTGTATAGTTTTTTTTCTGCCCATAAATAAGGTTTATCGTCTAGTGGCTTCCATATGTCTCTGTAGTCTAAATATGGTACAGCTATATTATCACCATATATCAGGTTTAATCTGTATGTCCTTCATGTAGTGATATGGATAACCAATGCCTTATATAAGATTTTATTTCCTTTTCTTAGCCCTCAGATACACTGCATCCATAGAGGATAAGCGTTTTAACCCTCGCGCCGTGTTTGATCATCCAGATCATCAGCAGCCTCAGAATCTCACACTGTTTCCCGGAGAGGAGACGTGTGACCACATTTACTTCCATGTGATGGTTAGTTCTCACTCAAATCAACATCATGAGATGCATTTTATCTTGGATTTGATAATGGTAGAGGTACTAAATATTTGGATATGCAAATTTTTGTATCCAAACAGTTCTTGGCCACTATTGACTACCATAGTAGGAAAAATTTCAATGGTAGTCAAAAATGCCCCAGAACTGTTCGCTTTCCTACATTCTTCAAAATATCTTCTTTTGTGTTCAACAGAACAAAAAATTATAAAGTAATTTTCCTACTATGGTAGTCAGTGGGGTCCACTGTTTGGTTATAAGCATTCTTCTGAATATTTTTTTTATAATTGGAACAACTCGAAGGTGAGTAAATGAACTCATGAGTAAATTTATTTTGGGTGAACTATCCCTTTAAATTTGGAGATTTCATGAATTTATAATGTTGGTACAGGAGACTACAGACTATGCCAGGCCCATCATATTCACTGTAGATACTGGACTGCTGGACCCAGACCAAGGCCCAGTTTTGGATGATAGCTGGCCAACTACAGTAAAAACAGAGGTGAGTGTCTGTTCTGTATGTAAACAATATTAACATATCATTATGTGATGGTCATTTTTATTTGATTAATTCATTGATACACATAACATAATGGCCATACATGTTTTCTCCAGCTTCCTTTCTGGAATGGATGTGATGAAGATGACCATTGTGTTCCAGATTTGGTGTTGCAGTCTCAGACCGATTTGTTAAATCGCAAGTAAGATGACAGGGAGATAAAAGCACACAAGCTATACACAAGCACACAGACTTATGCCTACTCTCATCATCCGTAGGCAGTTCTGTGCACAGGCATTTCGCACAGGTAGTGTGTTGTGTCGGAGTCAAAGTTCAGCTGAACCTTCTGAACGCATCGTGGAGGGTTCGAGAAGGAGAATGGTGGTGGATGTACATCTAGAAAACAGAGGAGAGAATGCGTATAGGACCCAGCTAAACATCTCTTACACTTCAAACCTACGCTTCTCCAGCCTTATAGTAAAGGTAAGAAGATCACCATGATTTTTTTGTTGTTTGTTAATTGACAAGAATTGATTAGCTGATTGATAATAAGCTCTTAAAGGTCCAGTGTGTAATTTATTAGGAGAATCTATTGACAGAAATGCAATGTTTCGTAAATACGTTATCTCCAAAAGCAAAAGCGTGACAACATCTTTGTTCCCCTGTCAGTCTCCATAGTGCTTCGAAAGGGAGGGGTTAAATTACTAAATTACACTGGACCTTTAAATTATGCTTATACTAATGGCCTATTGATAAATGCGTAATGGA
Organism: Triplophysa rosa; assembly: GCF_024868665.1. Classification (NCBI taxonomy): domain Eukaryota; kingdom Metazoa; phylum Chordata; class Actinopteri; order Cypriniformes; family Nemacheilidae; genus Triplophysa; species Triplophysa rosa. The sequence goes on along the minus strand of NC_079890.1, from coordinate 18,507,560 downwards.
AACAATGTTGCTGTAAGTTAAAACCTTTCTCTCTTTTTCTTTAGGATAACTCTGATACACATATAGACTGCCGCAGTGAGAACAGACGAAAACATGAGAAAATTTGCAACGTCAGCGCACCCTTTATGAGAGCAAAGTCACAGGTGAGTTGCTTGTATAGCCACTGTTTAACAGTTAGACTATTGCATTAAACCTTATGGCCTGGTTTCACAGACACGGCTTAGCTTAAGCCAGGACTATGCCGTAGTTGAATTAAGATATTTATGTCGCTTTTATAAAAATGCCTTAGAAGAATACATTACTGGTGTGCATCTTGAGACAAAACAATGGCACTGATATATTTTAAGATATTTCTGGGCAAGTTATATTCAGTTAAAACAGGTCACACATTCATATTTGTCTGGGACTAGCCTTAAGCCTTGTCTGTGAAACCGGGCCTATGAGATCCTTCTGAGAACTACATATTTACCTCTGCACACATATTTACAATTTAGGTTTCACTTTACATTAAGGTTCCCTTTATAAAGCATTTGTAACTGTGTTCATTAATGATTAATAAGTCATTTACAAATGCATTATGAAGCATTTATAACTCCATAAATAAAAATGGATTCTAACAAAATACCTGCCAAATAGTGAGCCATTTTTAACTCACATGTTATAAATGCTTAATAAATGTATTTATTCATTATTTATTTGCAAAATAGGCTGTCAGATTGGAGACTGTAGGGCGTTATGTTATGTTTTTCTTATTATTGTATATTTCATAAATGGTTCACATGAATCCACTATATTAAGGCACACTTTCATGGTTTGCAAACCATTTATAACTCTTAACATTTTTTTTCAAGTTCAACATTTTTTTTTATCTCGCCGTCATTCTGTAATAAATCATCAATAAGTGCTTCTAATCTGAATGACACATAGTCATTTGATGCATGGTTATCGACTTCATTGGCTAAATGCTGTAACTCTCTAGCTAATTGTGCGCCCGCCATAGTTACTTAACGTTATACACGAAGCAAACGATCAGTGAGTGAGTGAGTGACGTGACGTGACGTTAGTCCAAAACAAGTCAAGAGTAATCGATCAAACGCTTCAATCTACGCTGAACCAATAGTAGGCAAGACCAACCCATCTAATTATCATACAAGACACAGAAAAGTAAGAATAAATTCAAGAATAAATAAATAAAAGTGGAAATAAATACATGCGATAATAAATAAATATAAAAATAAATAAACGTATAAATAAATAAATGTAAAAATAAAAGGAAATGATAAATAAAATAATCTAAAAATAAATAAAATAATAATAATAAAAATAATTAAAAAATGGACACAAAAAATAATAAATCAATTTAAAAAATGAAAAGAAAAGTTAAAGCTAAGATCAATAATAGCTAAAACGAATTATTTTGTTTTATCAAACCATTCATTCCTTTATTTATTTTCATATTATTACATTTATTCGTTTATATATTTATACATTTATTTATTTATAATTTTTGCAGGTTTAGTCCTCCATATTTACCTGTAAAACAAGAAAAAGGATTTACAATGATAACATACAGACAATAGAAACACACACACACACACATGTTGGGTTTCCATGTTTTATGGGGACATTCCATAGACGCAATGGTTTTTATACTGTACAAACTGTATATCATATTCCCTACCCCTAACCCACCCCCTAAACCTAAAATCACAAAAAACTGTCTGCTCTTTTAGATTTTCAAAAAAGTTAATTCTGTATGATTTATAAGCTTGTTTCCTCATGGGGACAAAAAAATGTCCCCCAAGGACAAGGAGTTTTGGATATTGCCATCTTTGTGGGGACATTTTGTCCCCATACCGTAGGGTTTACCCTTCCCACACACCCACACACACACACACACACACACACACACACACACACACGCCAGTGAGAGCACACATTTAGATAAAGGAGAGAGAAGCACAGGTCAAATATAACAGACTATAAATTCCTATATGCAATATTAATTAAGTAAAACTTTAAAATTCTAAAGCAGCCCCCCCGGCAGGCAATAGTGCAAAAACAGTATGCAAACGGTGGCGAGGAACCCAAAACTCTAATCGAGAAAAAAAACCTCAGGAGAACCCAGGCCCAACCAGGGGATTCCAGTTCCCCTCTGGCAAAAGCTGCTGCCTCTGCACAAGCTCCAGAGCTTGCACAACAAGGCTAAATAAAATAAATAAACTTAATAATAAAATAAATTATAGTTTAAGATTATCATTAATAATCTAATAGCATTTGAAATTTTGTGGTGAAGACGTGTCAAGGACCGCGTCCTTCTTTATCCAGCTCTATCATCTCAGCTCTTGTCAGGTCCCTTCCCATTCTCCGCTCTACCATCAGGTCGGCCATGAACTGCATCCTGCTCGCTGTGGTAACCTTGGAACAATGAGACAAGACTGGCTGAGAGTAGAGTACTGTTCTGACTCTTTGATGCAACAAGTACATCAGTTGTGTTTTTGGTTCCGGTTGATCTAACTAATGCAGCCTAAACCCTCAGAAGATTTATATTATGGAAGAGTAGTGTATGCAAGATTAAAAAGATGCGTCTTTAGTCTAGATTTAAACTGACAGAGTGTGTCTGCCTCCCGGACAGTGCAGGGAAGACTATTCCAAAGTTTAGGCGCTAGATAGGAAAAGGATCTACCACCTGCACTTGATTTTGAAATTCTAGGTATTACCAACTGACAGGACGCCTGAGAGCGTAATGCACGTGAAGGACTGTAATACAAAAGGAGTTCATTCAAGTACTGAGGAGCTAAACCATGTAAGGCTTTATAGGTAATAAGCAAGATTTTAAAGTTAACGCGATGCTTTATAGGTAACCAGTGCAAGGTTGACAGAACCGGGCTAATATGTTCATACTTTTTTGTACGTGTAAGAACTCGAGCTGCCGCGTTTTGGACCAATTGGAGTTTTTGTAATAAGCCTGCAGGGCAACCACCTAACAGTGCATTACAGTAATCTAGTCTTGATGTCATGAATGCATGAATTAACTTCTCTGCATCTGAATTGACAGCATATGACGTAGTTTAGATATATTCTTAAAATGGAAAAACGCAATTTTACAGGTGTTGGCGACGTGGCTCTCAAATGACAGATTACTATCGAATAGAACGCCAAGATTCTTTGCTGACGACGAGGGTTTTATGGAACATCCGTCAATAGTTAAACAGTATTCTTGGTTGTTACTTATAGCAGTTTTCGGTCCAATAAGTAACACTTCCGTTTTGTCCGAGTTCAGTAATAAAAAGTTGTTACTCATCCAGTTTTTTATATCGACTATGCATTCCATTATTCGATGGAACTGCTGTGTTTCATGAGGCTTCGAGGAAATATAAAGTTGAGTATCATCAGCATAACAGTGAAAGCTAACTCCGTGTCGCTTTATTATATCTCCTAGAGGTAGCATGTATAATGCGAAGAGCAGAGGCCCTAAGACTGAGCCCTGTGGTACACCGTACTGGACTTGCGATTTGCGTGACACCTCATTGTTTATTGCTACAAATTGAAAACGGTCGGATAAATAAGATTTAAACCATTTCAAAGCTATTCCCTTAATGCCGACATAATTTTCGAGTCTATGTAGGAGTGTGCTGTGGTCAATGGTATCGAATGCAGCACTAAGGTCTAGCAGCACCAATAACGAGATACAACCTCGGTCAGACGCCAATAGCAGATCATTTGTAACTCTGATCAAAGCAGTCTCTGTACTGTGACATGCTCTAAATCCAGACTGGAATTCTTCATTGATGTCATTCCTTTGGAGGAAGGAGCATAATTGAGTTGAAACTACTTTTTCCAGAACTTTAGATACGACAGGTAGATTCGATATAGGCCTGTAGTTCCTTAGTTCTCTAGGGTCGAGTTGGGGTTTTTTGACAATGGGCCTTATAACAGCCACCTTATATGCTTTAGGCACATGTCCTAATGTCAGAGATGAGTTAATAATACCAAGAAGAGGATTTATAATTTCTTGGAGCAGTTATAACTGCTTTATAATGCATTTGTAAATTACTTATTAATCATTAATGAACACATTTATAAATGCTTTATGAAGGGAACCTTAATGTAAAGTGTTACCACAATGTATAATACAACACAGTAGCCAATCTTTCTATAACCGTGCTGTTGAGTTTATCAGGAAATTGAGCCAGGTCAAATTTTGTGGTAATGTAATAATATGATTTTAGCATGATTCATTACGATGACATCATTGTACTGCAGTCATAAATGTCCTTTTTATTATTGACTGCAAGTCAGTTGCAGTATAGTCGTAATGAAAACATTCTTTATTGCCATGTTCAGCAACACTAGACCTTTTAAGGTTAAGCCAGGGTCAATGCTCCCTGCATATACTTTATAAAGCACTGCTTTCTCAAACACAAAAGACCACACAGTCCAAAACCCGTATATCATAGATAGACATCTTCACGTCACCCATCTGTGCAACTGTCAAAAATGGACTCTTCCACATTGCAAAAACATACTCACAAAGTCAAACAGATTCACATCTGTGTTTAAGCATCTCTATTAAAATAAGACATACTGTATAATTTTGGAATGTAACAAAAACACTGTTGCTGTTCATTTACTGCATCCATACAGAGCAAAGTCAATCAATCACACTGTCTGAACTGGACCACAGAAATGTCTTGTGTGTTAAGTAATGCTTTGATAGGAAATGGGTCACAGGCTTCTCACAGAGTCCTGATTCATTGAGTCGAGGTCTGGAGGTCATTGGAGCAACATGCTTGTGGAGGGGTTTTATGGGCTCGCTTGGGATCCTGGTTCAGCTCAGAATAGATTATGATGAGGAGAAAGTGGAATAAAAGCAAGTGAACTCAGGAGGAGAGGACACAGGAAGGATTTTCCATGCTGCTCTGTGACACTCCAAAGGAGAATGAAGCTTTGCCCACATAGTTATATCCATGTCCAAGTTCTTTCATTTCCTCTAAGCAGAGAAAGAAGAGTACATTTAAAGCAGTCCCTTCATAAATACATGTAGTTTTTTGCTAACAGAGTCTGTATGTAATCTGTATTTGTCATTCAGTCTGTGTTCCCCTGTCTTTTGGACTTTTAGTTTGTTGGTTTGGTTGTTTGCTTTCCTGTTTCCTGTGTAGTTCTTTTATTCATTGGTTCTGTGTTAATCGTTGCCCCAGGTGTTTCTTGTAATCTCGTTTTCCCAGTGTATTTAAGCCCTTGTGTTTCAGTTGTTAGTGGTCAGTCGTTTTTGCATGTTGCCTGTTGTCTTTGATTTTCTTTTGTGAATTACCTAGTTTTGTTATTGTTTTCTTTTGTTTAAATAAATCCAATGCTGCACGTGGATCCGCGTCCTGTCTGGACTACTCATATGTTACAGAATATGTTACTATTAAAGTGATAGTTTACCCAAAAGTAAAAATTCTGTCATCATTTACTCACCCTCTTTCTTTCTTCGGGATAACACAAAAGAAGGTATTTTGAAAAAAAGTTGGTAACCGAACAGCACTGGCCCCAATTCACTTCTATTGTATGGACACAAAACCAATGCATGGTAAATGGGTGCCAGCTAACAACATTCTTAAAAATATCTTCTATTGTGTTCTGCAGAAGAAATAAAGCCATACAAGTTTGAAATAACAAGAGAGTGAGTAAATTATGACAGAAGTTTTATTTTTGGGTGAACTATCACTTAGGAGAAGCATAAAGGTAAGTGCTTGTTATATGGTTAGACTGTACAGAGGCGGCTTTAAAGAAAGGCAGTTTGTCATGAAAAATTATGATTTTACGACCTGAAACATGAACTTGAATAATTAAAACCTGAATTTCACAACCCGAATTTTAAGGACGGTGAATTCATACAAAAAGATTTCCAAGTCATTAAAATTAAGGACAATAAATTTTGAGGTAATAAATTCAGTAGCTTTTTAAAATTCAAGTCCTGGTGATATAAATCTGATGCCATACAGGCATGTCAACCAACTCAGTGATTGTGTAACATAAGCACAAAACCCGCAACCACTCCACGAATAGAATGGGAAGGTAACACTTTTGTCACGGTTCATGGATCTGTGTGTTCATTCCTGCTTGTTTGTCTCATGTCTATTACTGGTTAGCATTGCCCTGGCAACTGGGTTGCTGATTAGCAATCAGCTTGGCGGCACCTGTTGTGCATTGCCGGCTACCTATATCTGCCCCCAACCTCCTATGCTCATTGTCAGATCGTTTGTTTACTCATGTGTATTGTTCCTCTAGTTTCTTGCCAGATCTATTTAGGAGTTGTCTGGGATTCTTACCTTGACCACATAGCGACGCAGCGCACGGACAAGGCACAAGCAGTTAAGCCGCTCGTCTTCCGCTGAGGAAAAAGGTGGCGGATGAAAAGACAGCAAATTCACCTGCTTACATGCGAGACCCGACTTGTTGACTTTAGGCACAAACACTGGATTAAGCCCTATTCGCACGGTATTAGTATTACCTGGGGACCTCTAGTCATTTGTAATAATTGCAGAGGTTGTCTGTGATCTTAATCCTGTGTGAATCGGCCATGTCTGTAATTTGTACAGAAAAAATTCCCCCACAAATTACCTACCATATTTTGACGAACACCGAGGTCCTGTGATAATATTAGTCCTGTGCGAATAGTCATCTCTGTGATTTGGTGGGCTCATATATTATTTTACAAGGTTTTATCCACCTTTTGCGAATAATGGAGGCTGTTTTGAAGTGTTTTGGTATTATTTCGGGTGCTGGGTCATATCCATAAATTACCGGGAGTCTCCAGTTTGTTTATTTATCATGGAAACTGAAAATGTTGTAGCATTTGAGACCCGCGATCGCGGTGATCTTCTGTCCGGTTCGCGATCACAGGTTTTTAATGCTGACAGGTACGGATATCATTAAACACCAAACAGGGGCGGATTTAGTGATTTGGGGGCCCTAGGCAAATCCATGTATGGGGGCCCCAACTATGCACCATTTTACTTTACTGCAACCCTTATTTTTCTTCCTCAAAGCACACAACTTTTCAAAGTGACAGGGGAAAACTAAGCTTAATAAACACAGATACTGATAACATAATATATAATAATGAATTCCCAAATTAAAAACATGGGATAAGTGTCTTAACAAAACACTTATATTAAAGTTCTAAAAAAATTGATGAAATGAAAACTAATAAGTTATATAAAACATTAAATTTATTCAATCAAACAGAAAAGTTGAAAATTTTTATATAAGCCTTTTTTATAAGATTTTTTAGCCCATAAGTAACCAGTCTAACTAAATGAGCAAAGCTCATTCACACCTTACGTTCTCTTGTAGTTCACTGAGCTTTGAACGATTCACTGATCTCTTACATTCTGTGTAAACGAATTGGTTCAAAGGAGTCATTTGTTTGCGAGTCGTTCTGATCGTAATGTGCGTTCATATTGGTGAACTCGCTGTGTACAGAATAACGCTGATTCAACGAGCCAACTTCACAACTAAAAACATTATAATGATGTACAGCAAGTTAATTTAGGAAATCTTTTCAAGAAATTCAAGAAAATGTAAATTGAACGTAAAACTCCTGAACAGCCGTGAAACACAGCTAATACAGCTCCTAATATAGCTCTTTTACTGAACTCTTCAGCGTCTCACTGCTGGTAACGAAACAGCGCATCCATTGTTTCGTAACTGCAGTTACAAATGACAATCTGTTTAATAATGCACGCAGTGTTTTTTGTGAAGACACTCTACATATTTTTGATGAGAGTCTAAGGTGGGACGAAATTTTATTGAGGCGGCCACCTCCAATTTCTTTATGCAGGAAAAACCCTGATCTGGGATGACTATATAAAAAGTGTGCCCTCTCTCCTTGTTTTTTGTGGTTAACGACCTTGCATGCATTTAAATGTGACCAAATTTCTGTACTAGTGCGTACAGTATGAATCGTTAGCACTGTACTGACGTTTTTATATTATGTCTTTATGTGCCCATCGGTCTGCCGAGCGGAGTCAAACAACCTTTCTACCTTTGAACTGCCGAGCGGAGTCAAACAACCTTTCTACCTTTGAACTGGCCCTCTCCTACCAAGCGCACAGCGCTCTTTGTTTGACAGATGTTTTGGTCGTCAGTCATTATAACTGTGTTGTCGGTGTTCATGGAGAAATACTCACCGGCACATTATCATTGCTCGTGGCCGGGAGAGTGCTGTGTCTGGCGGGAGAGAGATGCGCTACTGCTGTAGGAGCATCGGTGGAGTTTGTGTGGGGAAAAAGCAGAGACTTTGGCAACAATCTTTTGTAAATTGTCTTTTTTCCTCTCCGCTGGTGTAGCTGCGTTCTTTGTTGTTTTATTTCCCTGCGACTTTTACTTAGTTTTGCCAATGACACTCTCGCTGTGGGCAGTTCTACTAATTCCGCCGCTGCGTTAACTTTCTCTAGCTGGTGTTGAACTCTTCTCGCGCATATATACGGTGCTAACGGAATGGTCCACTCTAATCTATAATGGGGGGAGTGCCTTCGTACAGATGTAATAACATAAAATGTTAACAGGGATATCCCGACTATTTTGATGATTACTTGGGGCTCTACGTGGCTGCTGACATGGCTTATTGGTTAAGTCCACCCCTTCCTTTTGGGGGCCCCTGGTAGCTCGGGGCCCCAGGCGATTGCCTACCTTTGCCTAATGGTAAGTCCGCCCCTGACACCATACAACTATAGGATATACAAATTATACGTAAAGCCTTGCCATCACATCTGTGAAATAAGTCAGTAAATTTGAGTAAAACAGGGCTCTAGACTGCGACCAAAATGCTTGCAAATGCGATTGTTTTTTATAATGTGCGAGGAAAAATTTCACAGGGTCGCATGCGAGTGCGTAAAACAAATTTTTGCCCCGCCAAAGATTTATTTAACATTTAATGTGATTTATGAGTGGTGAATGATGCGCTTGAGATAATTGCAGGAAAGAGCGAGCAGATAGCTCCTGCACTCCCTCTGTCTCCAAACTAAAGTGTGTGTTTGACTTCATTCGTTGTTGCTAAGACCGAATAGCATAAAAGAACTACGGGACAGAGTGCTCCATATACTTTTAAAACGCTCTCATGGAACATTGATGTCATATTCCGATCGTTCTGCGCAGCGATTAATGAAGTCGAACACATCGGTTTCTGAACTGTTTCTCTCCCACACACGTTAATCAAAAGCAATTTCGGAATCAATGTTTCACGTGGCGCATTTTGAGAATATTTTTACCTGAATGACAGCTGGGTGTGAATGTGCTCAATAACATGTTGCCTTTTCTTCCCTGACAAGTGTTCTGCACATGCAGCCGACATAAAGGAAAAATCAAGTTTACTTGTTAACTTCTATCTTTTGCGATGTCCTAACAGCTGTGAGTAATAAACAGCGCATCAATTTCCACTAATGTCTGATTTGCGACATTGTAGAGAATTTAGCATAAGCCAAATGGTCGGAGTCATTGAAAGAAGCGCCATCAACCCCCTTCACCCCCCTTTCTACTGTTTTCTTGATACGATCATCAAAAGACCAGAGTCAAAACCTCCCACTAAGAGTGTTGATAACCTTTTGTTTCTCTGTTGGATATTTTACGACTCCTAAACTTCAAAGCAGAGGGGAGAAGTCTCTCGGTCTAATCTGAAACTTGGCTAACCAGAGAAACTTCTCTGACAAATAGGAACGTGTGATTCAATTGTCCTTTTCTATAAATATATCTAAATATCTAGGTTATATGTTGTCGCTCTTGCCATTTTTAAATAATCTGTCTTTGTTAAATAGGCAAGTTAATTCAGGCTTGTTTGTATTCGTACCACCGAATGAATCATGTCTTGATGCACTTCAAACCTTAGCATATTTGATATATAAATGTTTGTCTTTACAATTCCTCCTTGTTTATATACATTGTGTGACCATAGAACACTTTCTTTTCATTATGTTATAATTGGGAATGGTATTTTGTAAAGTTGCCAGGAGGTCATAAAGATGCAAATTAGCTGTTGAGTGGACAAAGAACCTCTTCCCTGCTCAACTCTGATTGGTCGTTTCAAACTCAGGTGGGCCTGCCCTCTCGTGAGTTTAAATATCGAGCCTGCTCTGAAAATCTTCCTCTCTTCTCTTCCGGTTTCGTCTCTTCCTCTTGTCTCTTCGGAGACTGCCCTTTCCCCCCTGGGGGAAAGGATGGAACAATGGACTTCTACTTCCACGTGGTTAAGCCATGTGGGCAGATCACGAGGCCCGCAACTTTCGGCAGGACTTGCCTTCTGAAACCTTTTGAACAATTCCATCTCTACACGCGCATATACGGATATCGGTCAGCACAGAGCTTGCAAGTATCCGTTTCTATTTATAGAATAGCTGCGTTAAGTCTGTGCCTCTTTGTTAAAGATTATTTTGATTGGTGTTCAGAAATCGCTGCCATGCTCTCTCTCTCTCTCTCTCTCTCTCTCTCTCTCTCTCTCTCTCTCTCTCGCATTTGTGTTTCATGTATTTCGTCGCTGTCAGGCGGAATTCTCGTATCTCCAAAACCACTATTTTTCAGGAAATTAAAAAAACTGTATATTTTTTTAGTTATTAAACATTGTATCGTTAAAGTTGGTATTATACCTTATATTGCTATGATATACTGTTGTGTACCAACATTAACACAACATTTGCCCAAACCATGTTTAATCGGAGATACAAGGTTTATAACTTGGGAGCAGGGAGATACGAGATTACGCTGTCATTGATAAGAATGGTACGGACAAAGACGTTGACTGCCAACAGTGTTCATCAAAGTCTGTGGTCGCGTTGAGCCTTTTGACAAGAGACGAGGCTTTAAGAGCTAATGAAAGCTAATGATTGTGGTTACATACATCTTCCTAAACTCTATTTTAAATGTTAGAGCTATGAGTGATGCAATACCAAAATAAAACGTTAAACAGGCTGTCTAATATAGGCGGAAATTAATCTGCACGCAAATAAAGTCGGCGGTCGCTTTGAGCCTCTTGACAAGAGAAAAGGCTTCAATCGTTAACCAAAGCTAACGACTGTGGTTACATACATCTTCCTAAACTCTATTTTAAAGGTTTAAGAACTTTAAGTGATGTAATACAAAAAATCGATGAGCTGACTAGGCTGTCTAATAGGTGGAAATTAGACGAATCTGCTCGCAAACTTACCTTCGTGGCTCACGGGCTTCCTTCTGTACTGAAGCATTACAGCTATCGATTTTTAACAAAACAGACCTACTCAAATGTATCTAACCTAACTATTTTCACTCGTTATTGTCTAAAAAACTTTAAATCAGGAGACTTAATGCCTAGAAGCTCCCGCGGAGTGAAGAAGAAGTGGAGTTACGAGACTTCTCAGACAGTTGAAGTGTCCAATGGAGTTAAGAGATTTGCTCTCAAGCTATTTTCAACACTTTAGATTGGTTAATAATTTGTAAAAAATAACCGACCCACATGGGGACTGACCAATAGCATCGATTTGTGAAAAAATATGAAATTGACCAAATTTGGACATAGGAGGTTTCTGCCCGACAGCGACGATTTGTTTGTTTTATGCGATCGTCATTGTTTTGTTTACCATGTAGAGTTGAGTTTAATAAACAACCTTATATATTCATTTGTGATGGGTTTTCTGTATTCACGCTCACAAGCTTGGTCCCTTTTACTGTGTTTCGATTTACGCTACCTTTGCTCTAAATCCTGTTTGGTAAAGTCACTTTACTTATGGCCATGAGATAACGTAAAGTATATAATAGCACTGAGGCATTTGCTGTATGAATGTATACATTTATTGTTATGCTTTATATTACTAATCAGAGACCGTTAAATATGTATATTTCATCACGATTATTATACGTATTTTCCTTTGAGCTAAACTAATTCCTTGACTGAAATTGATGTTTTAAATAACTCATTTCATGGATGTGATCTTGAAAGATCTGGTGGAGAACCATATTTGGTGATCTTTGCTCATCAATATAATAACGTTAGCTAAAACCTCTACAACATAATGACTCATTTGAACCTATTCATTTTGTTGAAGCAACTTATATATCAAACACTGAACTCGTGAGACTGACTGTCTCTAAACCCATCAAATCAGTCACTCAAAACACCTCAGAACACAAGCTTACTTAGACCATTTAACAAGAGTGGTTTGTAAGATTTAGTATTAAAAGTTTATTTATGACAATGTGTAGTAATAAAGTGCATATATAATAATTTAGTTCCGAGTTACTTTTGAGTTTTGAGCTACAGTAGCTAATTTAATTAAATTTTATGTGGTAAAAAATAAAGAAGGCCGGTGGCAAAAATACAGCTTTTTGCAAAGAGGTCGATAAAGGAGGATTGTGAAGAGTGACAGGTTATATTTGTGTCAGATCATTTCATAGCAAATATATCACTTGAATATAAAACTAAATAATTACAACTGTATAAAATAACAAATACAAAGTTTCTTTGCATTTATTGGGCTCGCAACTGTTAAAGTGCAAATATGAAGCGGTCTATATCCAACTATTTTAAAAGACAGCGTGACAAATTAACAGCACGATTCATCAACTGAGATCATTATGCAAGGTCATTATGATTACCATAAAAAAAAGAGTGCGACCAGTGGGAAAAAATCTGTCATGAACAAGTACAAACTCAACTGCGGGGACAAACAACAAGACGAAGACAAGGCTATGACAAGACTGAGACTTGACTTGAATCAATTAATCAAACAGGGAACAGGTGAGAACTAAACGTGAAAACGGTGAGCGTCAATGAGGTAATGAATGGGATAACAAGGAGGGCGGGGCAGGGACGTGCACATGGGGAACTGTCAAACACACACACGAGGAAAATAACAGAAATCGGCCTGATCAGACGGAGGACATGATAAAAATCACAGGCTTCATTTATCCCGTGCGAATGTGCCACATGAAATACAGATGTGGGGAGGTCATTTCTAAATCACACGAGGTCCCCAGATAATACTAATCCAGTGCGAATAGGGCTTTAGTTTTGAGAGTTACTCTCGAGTAATCCGTAGCAAACACCATACAAGTGTTATGAACTGACAACGAAAAGAGCCAATAATAATGCCAGCTTTCCAAATGGGACATGAGCGCTCTTGTACCTCCGCCCCATGATGGGGCACAGGAGAAGATCGTCCAAATAGGCTGACACTCTCGGGGCTAACGAGAACCCGAAAGGAACTGTCAAAAACTTGTAGGCTCTGCCCTGATAGGCAAACCTGAGGAATTTTCTGTGTGCTGGGTAGATGCGTATGTGAAAATATGTGTCTTTCAGATCAACTGGTGTACACCAGTCTCTGGGACAAATAAATTGGCACAGGGCTTTGAGCGTTAGCATTTTGAATTTGTACTTCCTGAGGTGTTTATTGTGGTTCCGCAAATCCAGTATGGGATGGAGACTTCCCCCTCTTTTGGGAATGACAAAATACCGGTGTTGTGCCGAGAAATGCACCCCTTCCAGATTCTGCACCTCCTTCAATAACACGATGTCCGATTGGCTAATTCTAACCCCTCCCCACACAAGAACCTATAACCTATCCCCTAACACCTAATCCTCACCCTAACCATTTGTGGGGAGGGTGGGTGCATAATTTGGCAGGGGTGCATTTCTCGGCATTACACCGGGAGTAAAAGCCGTGATGGCTGTCTTCCAGCGGTACAACCCGAATCGCTCTTTAATAAAGAGTTTATTTCCTCTTCCAAAATCTTTGCTGACTCCCCTTTTGCTATTAACATCAACAAACTGTTGAAAAGTGGTGGTTAACCCCGGTTTATTGTGGAAAAAACCCAGGGGTGTACTGCGCATGCGCTCCAATTTCGCTGCCCGAAAACAGACAATTTTCTCCTGACGGTGCCTGCTGAGAGATAGCTTCCAAATTAAATCTTCACGGGGAAGATCGAGAATGAAGTAGGGACCACCGGCAGTGGTATATATATCAGGGAGGCGGGACTCCCGCATCACTGTCGTGATTGGTCTGTCAGCTGACAGACGTGGTGTCATTGGTGCTTCCAGGATCTGTTGCGCTAGAGGCGTTCCCATAGTGAGATACCGAGCGACTGTTTGAAAGAGAATATCCAGTGGGCAGTCACTTGTAATGACAATGCTTTGTCTGTTGTTGATATTTCTTTCTGTCTCTCATTCGCTAGGTTACGTTTCGTTTGGAGTTTGAATTCAGTAACTCTGTGCTGCTGGATCACGTACGGCTCATTCTGGAGGTCACCAGGTAGCACCACACTGCTAACATTCTTCACAACTAAATCCTATTTGCATAACCATAATATACCATAAAATTAAATATGAAAATAAAAAGAATAAAAATATTATACATTGCATTCCACTGAACTATACTGTTTCTATCAGAGGTGGATACGGATGGTATCACTTTTTACTCTTTTACATTTCATAAATGCATTTTTACTTGTTTTTTACCTTTGATACTTAAGTACATTCAATTTAATACTTAAGTACATTAAAATGAAGTTCTTTCTTGCTTTTGCTCAAGTTAATGTTTTGAGGAAAATACTATTAAAGTTAAAAAAATTACATGTATTTATTAAATGTAGTTGAATAAAAAGTATGATATACGCTTTAATTTAAATAAGAAAAGTATAAACACTATGATAAAGTACAGATATTTCTAAAAGGTCTTGAGAGTAAAACTACAGTCCACCTCTGGTTATTATTAATAGTGAAAATATATTTAATAAACAAGCACACAAGATCATCATCTGTTAGATGAGCCCCCTGTTAGGATTGTTATGAAACTGAGAGAGAAAAGGAGCCTGGACACCAATGCTGTCTGAGCTGGAATATGAAACTATTCATACACGCGGCCAAGTGTCAGTGCTCAGTGAGTTACAGGATGACTGGGATGTTTCTCATGCTTGTTTTTACTGTATGTCCCTGCAGTGAGGGTGAGGAAGTGGCCTTACACGATAATGTTAATGATATTTTCTACATGCTGAGATATGAGGCTGATCTGCTCTTTATAAGGTAGGATATATGCACGATTCAATGTTTTTATTAACTGTGTGTAGTTCTGGGAATTAATGACTATATATTGTCTCTCTTTTAGGGATTTTTACCCAACCCGATATGAACTTAAACCAGACATTTCTTTAGAAGAACCAAGTGATATCAATCCTCCTTTTAACTTTACTTTTCAGGTGAGGTGTAATAACTAATGATCTGTTACTTAAAAGGCCGGGAATCACAAAATTACCCTAATGGTGACGTAATGTTTTCTTTATGCATGACAGATGCAGAACCTTGGTTATTTCCCGGTCCAAGATCTGCAACTGTACATTGCAATTCCTGAAGTTACAAAAAATGGCAACCAGCTCCTGCAAATAAGAGACTTTCACATTGACCAGGTGAGAGGATAGCAACTAGACTTTGTTGTTCTTTTTACAACCTATCCGACACAGATAATATCAGATTCCTTAGAACTACCAAAATGTTTCTAAACGTAATAATAGTAATTATTCAGATATAATATAGACCTATATACTGTATCGTAAAGGTGGTTCCTGCTTGTTTTACATTAGGTAGGTGGTAGTCACTGTATCCCCCCTCAGCACGTGGCACACAGTCGGGCCTCTCCAGAGGATCTCTCACGAATATCACAACTGGTAAGCACTGGAAACATTAGGCTGTGACATTTTGTGTTTTATCCTTAATGTGATTTTAAAAGTCTGCTTTGTGCTGTTTGGTTGTACATACGCCTTAGAGACTGATATGAACCAATAGATATGGATTGTGCCCACTTTACAAAACGTGATTTAAAGCAGATCTGTACAAAATATTTAGTGGTTTGTCCTCTAAATAAAACCACTCGAGTTTGATGAATATGCCCATAAATTAAGCAGATTTTTCACAGAGCTTCAGTTCTTTAATGCACGTTATTGTGTTTTGAAGATTCTCATTTGTCTGATGTGGGGAGTTTTATAATGCATCTGCATTTGCGTTTCATCTTCAAAGGAAAATAAATCAAATAAATGAAAAATGTTTCTCTGCACAGAACTATTCCAACACCCTGGCTATACCAGTGCAATGCACCGTCAACCTGCTGTCCCACAGAGATGTCAGTGTGAAAATTAGCGGATCTCTGTGCACTGATGCGCTGCATGCTGTGAGTAACCATGACATTGAAATAACAATCATGTGAAGTTAAATGCTGTTCTGTTACAATGAATTGTACAAAGTGGGGAAAACTTTCAAAAACATTTCCAAATTATCATGTTGGGAGCTCTAAACTGTAGCTCATCTTGACACAATATGGCAAGCGTGTCATGTCTGGTGACTGTATTTCATAACCAGAGCTGCCCATGAGCCTGAGGGATGCTGCAACACAACATGAAGGCTTTGCTCAGGGGAAGCATCTCCCAAAGTCATTTTAAAGGGATAGTTCACCCATAAACAAAAAAACCTGTCATCATTTACTCACTCTCTAGTTGTTCCAAATATGTATACATGTCTTTGTTTGGTTGAACACAGAGCAAGATATTTGGACAAATGCTTGTAACCAAACAGTTCTTGGACCCCATTGACTACCATAGTAGGAAAGTTACAAGTGCCTCAGAACTGTTTGCTGTCCTACATTCTTCAAAATATCTTATTTTGTGTTCCGAATTGTTTTCCTAAAGTAATGTTTCTTACTATGGTAGTCAATGGTGGCCAAGAACTGTTTGGTTACAAGCATTCTTCCAAATATCTTTCTCTGTGTTCATCAGAACAAAGAAATTTTACAGATTTGGAACAACTCAAAGGTGAGTAAATGACAGAATTTATATTTTTGGGTGAACTGTCCCTTTAACCCAAATAGCGCAAAGCACAAACTATGACTTAGAGCAGTGACAACAAGTCACATGGTATTTGTACGTAACTCAGAATTTGTTTAAAAAAAAATCATTTTTAATTCATTTTGTACATTCTCCTCTCTCTCTCTCCCTCCCTCCCTCCCTCCCTACATTTGAATTATGATAGAAATAAAAATAAAAGTTAAAAGGTGGCAATAACGTCAATGCATACCCTCTAAAGCTATTCTTCTTGATTTTTTCTACCACCTTCCTAGACCCTCAGCTCTCGAGCTTGTTCTTTTTCTTTCTCACATGTACTTAAGTGTCTAAGAAACTGAAAACTGTTTTTCTTGTCATGGTCAGCTGAAGTTCAAAACCCTTGAGCTGGTGACGACAGCCTCAGCGGAGCTGAACCCATCCAGCCCCATGTTTCTGAATGAGGAGAGGCCGGTCAGGCATGTGAGTCAGACACACGTCCACATTTACAGAAAACCACATTACAGAAGCACTGCTGGACAGTAATTCTCTCTTTAGCAATTTTGGTTAACAAAAGCATTCACAATGTATCATTTATCTGTTCACTTCAAGATTCCCATCAGTGAAGTCAGATTACGATTCAATGTTCACATGTTCAGCAAATATTCCAGTGAGCATAACCAGACACACTGTCTCTCCTTCCAGTTCCTTTCATTCAGAGATAAGTGAGTCCTCTGGTGAGCTACAATGTGTAACATTTCACCACAGTAAATTAATTTGGAGCCAAGGGGACCGAAAGGACCCTCAGTGCAAGTCGCTTCTTTTCCATAGTGCTGTGAGGTGCTGCCATCTATAGGTGTGACAGAAAACTGAAATAAATAAAATCAGCAAATTCACTCTCAGCAGATTTACAACAGAAATCCAGCACCAGAATATACAGAAGATTAAACTTCATGTTAAGTTTTGCTTGTCTGTGTTTTTTTTTCAGATATTTCTAGAAATTAGGAAAGAGGAGGATTACCGTGTTCCCATCTGGATTATCATAGGCAGCACACTCGGTGGCTTGTTACTTCTTTCTCTCCTCATTCTAGCACTTTGGAAGGTAATGTGTTGTATAGAGGTTCATAATAAATTATTAAAACACATTATAGTTTCATTGTAATATAAAAATAACCAACAGACACGTGAGAATGAACACACAAAGTCATGTTAAGATTTTTCCTTTTTCACTCCTGTAGTTGGGATTTTTCCAAAGGCAGAAGCGACGTGAGGAGGCAGAGAATGACGTCAATGGCAAAATGGCAGAGGAAAGATAACGCAGGCTGCTCCAAAGGGTTCAGACAGGCCCGCTTCTCAGGGACCGACCCACAGCAATACACCACGTCTCTGAAACAGAGAGAACGAGAGTAAATATAAGACTTGTGGCAATGAAGAAATGTAAGGCAGGAGAGGGACACGCTCTGTGCACTGGACGACCAGTTGTTCCCTAAAAACACTACAATGACCCTCGCCGTGCCCACACTGCTTACTGAGCCGACCCTGTCGATGGGTCTCCATCCCACTTCTCACCCCAGATCAAAACCCTCACAGCAGGACATTCTTCTGAGACACATTCATGAGAAACACACGTTCAAACTTGTGAGGGGAAAGAATTTTAGGAACACCAGGCTTTCACATGGTCTTTGAAAGCTCAGTCATTACATTTGATCCTCGGCCAAATCCTATGTCTGACTCTGCAAATATACAAAGAAACCTCAAAGGGCTGTGACTGAAACAGCTAGATTTTCTGGTGCTTCCTTGGGAAAGAAATGCATAAGTTGGCTCACTTTATTTTGTAATGACCGTACTTGTAATATTTAATATTAGGCACTGGAGTATGTGGCTCTACGTTTTTCCGCAGTGGTCATAATTTATTGAATAGATAACAAATTTTGTTGTGGACTTTACTACGTATGTTTTTAAGAAATATCCTCCTCTAATAACGTAAAAGAATTATACAGCATTATTTTACTCTTTCATATGCATCATTCTTCAGTATCAAATAAATATAGAGGGGGACATTTACTCTTTGTCTTTTTTTTATATTGATGCACTTTTTCTTATATTGTAATGATACAAACTTGAATTTTGTAAATATACCAGTTTCCTTTTTGACCGTGCTTTCATGGGGATTGTGGCATTACCAGTGATGAGATATCAGTCCTAGTTTAGCTTCCAGGTTGGGGCAGCACGTCCATTCATTTACTTCACACAACAACAAATAGCCTTTGAGAAAGGGTATGCTTCTGTACAGAATGTAAACCAGACCAATGATTTTATCTGTGCTGATAATGCTTCATTCTTTTATTATATAGAAAATAAAGTATTTGAGTGATTCTCAAATGTTAAAATTAAATAAGATGCTTAGTGTTACAGTGAATTATCGATTATTTGCAGACTCTGCTACTTCATTTTTATAAGATGTTTACCATTTTATAAAAGGACACAAATGTTGATTAAAATGTTATTATTTAAAAAAATATTTTATTTATTAAATGAGATCCTTATGTTAGAAGATAGTCTCTGAGATATAAACTGTAACAGAATGTTGCTTGGAAACAAAGGCAACCATAACCACACATAGTACAGTAACCATGTGGTTGCTGTTTAATGATACAAACAGTAGCATGTTGCTTTTAGTTATTGTGAATCACTGCTATTCACCACTCAGCTTTCAGGACCAGAACTATCTGATTTAGTTAATTCCCAATTCAGTTCACCTTACCTCAAACCCCACAACCAACTTAAAACAAAGATTAGTTAAAATATAGTTTAAAATATATATAAATATTTTTTGTACCATGGTTTAGGTCCTCCCGGTTCACCACTGCTCAACTGTAGTCAATCTTCAAGAGCAAAAGAAGACCTATAGAACAATAATACTGACTTCAACCTAAAGCCACTTCCTCTAGCGGGTAAAAGTTAAAACCTGCACATCAGTTCCACACATCAATTAAAGAGTTATTTCTCACTATATCTTATAACCTATAGTTTGGATAGACCACCAACATATATTAGAAGGCTAAAAACATCCACGATCTGTATGTGCAATATAATAATTGCAGTATAATATGCAGAGTGCAACCAAAATAGATGTTGACTTCTCATACATCGTTTAGCAGTGCACTTACGAACACAAACTGTTAAATGTCCAATGTGTACGTTTTTTTGGGAGGATCTATTGATAGAAATGCAATATAATTTACATAACTATGTCTATTACCTTAGAAGTCAAAGGGAGGGATGAGCGGTGGAGTAAGCCATAGGTTACAATTTGCAACATCACCGCAAGATGCCGCTACATTTCATACACTGGACCTTTAAAGTTCAGAGAGCCATATTTTCTTTTTACAATGCATTAACTGCATAAGACTGCTGGAGTATTTTTGCTTATGGCCAGGAGAATCTGTAGTAGGATACTTTTATATTATTCTAAAATCAGTAGTTCTGGAGAAACAGAACTTATTTGTTCATTTATTCTTAGCTGAACATGTGATGAGCAGTGACAAGTTGTTATTGCTGAGTTAGCTGTCACGAAGGAAAGACATTTAGTTACTTCTACTACTGCTGAGTTGGCATGTAGAGAAAAACACAAAAACTTGAGAAAGTCTTGTACGAAAATAACCTCTTTCAGTGCCATATCTCACTGTCACTTCACAATAATTCCCCTTCATCTTTATTTTTCAAGGTTGCTATGTATTTTTCTGTGCTATTTCTTGCGTGGATGTTAAACTCATTTGATTTTCCCACAAAACTCTGCTTTGTAGCAATGTATAACTGATAAGTGAACAAATGCCTGAACACTGCACACGGCATTTTATGAAATATAGAACTGTATCATAGTGTAGCTTTTATGCAATCAAACATCAGAAAAATAAGACCACGCACCAAAAGTATTGACGTTCCAGCATTGTATAAATGTCTGAGAAAGTTCCGGCATGAAACTCTAGATGGCGCAGTCCTATAGTCTAACCTGGTCTGACTTATTAACTTTACCACACAATGCAGATGATTGGTTCCTTCTGTATTAGCAGCCAATGAGCTTGCTGCTCAATGTTTAAATCTTGGCTAGTGATTGTTGCGCTTCAGAAACCCTCCTCCTTCCCCACTCCACATGTAAATCTATGCTACAAGGTGGTCATGTACGCTTTTAGAGGATTATTCATATACGTTATAAGTGCAGCAGCAGCATTCCTTACATGCACACAGCAGCATGTTGAGGATGCATTTGCAGTAGCAAGTCTCTGTACTTGCTCTGCTGCGGCAGCATAGCAGATCTATTCCAAATACATTTATATATGTAATGTACACTACCATGCTAAACCCTAAGAGAGTTGCCATGACAGAACTGAATACGTTTTTGGTTTAATTTAATTTCTAAGTTTAAGAATATACATTTTTATTTGGGGGGGCTGCAAAGCGGTGCACTCTACACAAAGGGGGCCTTACAACAAAAATGATTGAGAACCACTGCACTACACCCATACATATTGCCATTGTTTATTCTGAAAACAAACTAATAGTTTGGTGATTATTACTGTAGGTCTGGCACTGCGAATTGGCTCAGGTTTCATGTTTAACTGTCATATACTTTGAAAAAAATTAATTAAGGGGTGAGTTCAGGGTAGGTCACATAGTCTGCTGGCTATAAACAGTACAAAGGATGTGCGCAAATACAAAAAGGAGAAGCGGCTTCAGAAATACTTCAGCTAAAACAACTTCAGCTATTACTCCTCTACATTCAAGGTAAGGTTGTTCCGTAGATTGTTTATATTATTCTGTCACAGAGAAGAAAATAAATGATTCCATTTGTTAGAAAAGGCTAAGTACTAAGTAAAGGCTATGAACACAGATTTTTAAACGTTTTTTTTATGGTTGATTATTTAATATGGAACATGTTTAGTAACTATACTAAGTAAATATGGTTAACATGTTCTGTGTCTACTTGTAATTTGTTACAGGAAGGAGGGTCATTTTGCCATTTTGATTTTTCCGTAGTTGTTTGACACAAAAATGTTTTTAAGGACTTTTCTCATTAGTCTCTCACTGAATTTATGGTGCTGTCAGTGTATTAAACGTAAGTGTTATTACGTGATAAAGTGGTTTATTTATTGCTCTCTAAAATCAATGTAAATACACTTTAAAAATATCAAAATATATTAAACGTGAAATCTTATTTAAAGTTACATTTTTTTAGAGTAAAGGGTATATTATTTATTCAAGATACAGGAACGCCATGTATTGACACCACTGATGAAGCTGAAAATCTTCTGAACAGGATTAGATATGTTGCTCGAAGCTGCAAAGAAATTCGTGACAAGTATCAAATTCATGATGGTAAGTTTTTTCTTTTTTTTCTTTATTTCTTTTATTTGAAGCATTTAAATGACACATAAATGCTTCTGTCCATACAGATGGCCTATACTATCTGACCACAGCAAATGGGGTGCTTTACCAGACGTTCTGTGACATGACCACTGCGGGCGGTGGCTGGACTCTCGTGTCTAGTGTTCATGAGAACAACATGTATGGAAAATGCACTGTTGGTGACCGCTGGTCAAGTGAACAGGGCAGTAATCCCAGCCGCCCTGATGGAGAAGGAACATGGTCAAACACAGTAACTTTTGGAACAGTACTGGCTACTACAAGTGATGACTACAAGGTAGTTTTTAATTGTGAATATAATTTATACAATTTGTACTGCTTTTCAAATATGCATATTTTGTGTTCTGTGATTTCTATGATCGTTACCTGGAAATGATAGTATGTTGTCCTCCTGTCACAGAATCCTGGATACTTTGACATTGTAGCACAGGATGTGTCTGTGTGGCATGTTCCTAATAATGTTGAGTTGCAGCAGTGGAAATCTGCCTCCATCCTGCGATACCACACTGAATCTCATTTCTTAAAGGAAAATGGTGGAAACCTTTTTAGTTTATTCAAGGTCATCAAGTTTGATTTTGTTTTTGGTCATTTACATTTATGGATTTGATACTCATAGCAACTTACTCACTGAAAAATCATTAAAGAATCATATTACTCCATAAACCAACACTTATTATTTCTGTAAAATAAATGATACAGCCTCAATCTGTTTATAAGAAATTAGGAAATGCAAGAAAGTAATTGTTAAATGTATACTAAACATACAAAATTCCTTATTTTTCAGAAGTACCCAGTGAGGTTTGGAATAGGAGCATGTCAAACTGACAATGGACCTGTTAGTCCAGTAGTGTATGACACTGGTGATGCAGCATACACCAGAAACCTGTACGGCCCTCAAGCACGAGGTATGAGAATATCATGTTTCAAATACATTTTTTTAGAAAGAAAATATATAAATTGCTACTGACAGCCATGCAGTGAAACAGACCTATTATTCTACAGTATATCCATAGTATACCTATAGCTATATATAACAGGTTGTCATTTTCTTGGTGAGGAAAATTTAGGATTATAAAATGGTTAGTTCTGGTCCTTTATTCTGATTGGTTTAGCCGAGTTCTAAGCTGTTATAAAATACCCTGATTTATAACTGCTGACCGCATTACATAGCCTAAATATCACTTTATTTACTTTATTTTATGAAAACTTGCTATATGGAATAACTGTTATAAAAGCAAGCCCAGCGAAGTCATGGGTTACAAGTGCATTTTAAGGTGGTTTGCGTCGTGCCACCATGCCCTTAGCTGTTATAAAATGCACTGTAACCCACTGCTTCTTGGGGCTTATAGCTTTAACGTTGTTAACTTTGGATACCTACAGCAGATTTGCCATTTAGACCATTGTCCACAACAAAGGAACAAACAAGCAGTTTACTGATTTACTTTAGATAACAGACAAACTGTACAGTATTAAGATTCTATATTAACTATATTTCACAAACTTTGTTCTGTATATTTTAGAGGAGTTGGAGCCCGGATTCATAGCATTCAGAGTCTTCAACCATGAAAGAGCTGCTATGGCTGTTTGCTCTGGAGTTAAAGGAACTGGTTGTAACACTGAACATGTAAGGTATACTCTAAAAAGAAGACATTAGTCTTCCATTAAAAATGACGTCTTATCTGGGTGCAATACATTTTATTGTCTTATGGGTTAATTCCAAACATTTTAACAATGTGAGCTGCAAACAGGATTTAATTTTATGTTAATTTTAATTAATGATTAAATAATAGACATTATAGACATGTCTATCATTTTTTTCTATACTTATATTGCTTTTTTGCAGTACTGTATTGGTGGAGGTGGACACTTTCCTGAGGGGACCCCTAAGCAGTGTGGGGATTTTACAAGTTTTGACTGGAATGGTTATGGTGCCAATACACACTGGAGTGCATCTAAAAGTTTAACCGAAGCAGCAGTACTCATGTTTTATCGCTGAAAAACTAATTCATCAAACAATTCCAGAATCATTGGTGTATCTGCCATTTTTATAATTTACTGTATGTCTTTAACAAAATATCAAAATTGTAATGCATAAAGAGATGGTACTGTAGGTCTGTGGTGTAAGTGTGGCTTGTGCAACTTTTATGACAGATACATCTGGAAATCAATTTAAAAAAATTCTGATTTGAACTTTACATATATAGATTCTCTTGATTTAAACTTCAGAGTATAATTATTATTTTTCAAATGCTGAAACAGAAATTAATCTAACGTAAAACAGTGGTAGACAGCTAATTGGGCCACAGGTATTGTTTCTAAATTCTGCAATGACAACACTGAATGGTGACAACAGTTTAAAGTGATGTTTGATTTCATCATTCCAAAAGAGGTAAACACCAAAATGACCTTATATTAGTACCTTGCCAAAATAAGCTGCATTCAAGTAACTTTGAGTAAAAATGTATAGAAAATCTTTCAGTTCAACCGAAATCTTTTGTCACCGTCACAGCAATGATCCTTGCTTGCACATAAAATACACGCAGTCCTTTATCATTTTGGGTGAAAGTGGGCATGATCATTTCTACCATAACAATGCCATATTCCACATGTCAAATTCAATAGAAGAGAGATCCACTGACTTGACCTCTTTGCAAAGGCTTATTGTGGTTTCGGAATTAGTGAGACGTGACTTTAAAAATTATATGAATTATTTTAAAAACAAATAAATATTGAAATGGTTTGTGTACATTTTAGGCAAGAACCCTTAAAAAAGGTCATATATTTGTCAAAAAAAGCACATTTGTGGGTCACATGTCTTTTGTAGGACGCTTTGAATAAAATGTAAATGGACAAAACATTTACTATAATATAAATCATATCATATGTATATTAATATAAATAAATCATACTATAAAATATATTTTATAATATTTTATACAAGTCTTTTTGATTACAAGTTACAAATGCTTCCGGAAATTTGCTGACGCGCGCATTTGGCTCTGCCCCAGTTATGATGACCAATACGGTTCGTTTTTACTGCCAGGTGCGAAGGCCGCCCGGCGTTTCCAAGACAACAACTCACAAACAAATGAACGTGCAGGGTTTCCACACATTGTTTGGTTAGCAAAAACATGTTAATCTAACAATCGACGAAGACACTTGCAGCAAACCTGAAAAATGGTAAATATGATTTCAAGCAGCTTTAGGATACTAGCTAATAATTGTATAAAGATGCTAATATCGCAGGATAAAGGTGTAACGTCAATGTTATAATCAGCCCTTCTTTAATGTCTTTTTGCAGTCGTCCACGAGGCAGCGGCGCAACATTTCTCACAGTCACCATCAGAGGATGATCCTGGAGAACCGCAGACAGGAGGAAATTCGTGAAGATCAGGGCAAACGTGTGGCCAAAGAACGGCAGCTTCAGGCTAACCTCCAATGCGAAGAGAGAGTGGAAAAAAAGCGCTTCCTCCGCAGACTGCAGGATGAAGAGTATGGAAAACACCTCGAGGAGACACTTCGTAAAGTTGGTTGAATTATTTCCATTTTAAAATGCATAAGTTGCTAAACAAATGCTAAACTTTTAAACATGCAATTAAATTAATTTGTTGAATGTATTTTTTTAAGGCAGAGGAGGACCGAGAGTTTAGAGAGAGGCAGCTTGAACAGGAAGAGAGAATGGCTAAGGAGATGGCGAGAATTCATGACGAGAAACTCCGAGATGAAAAGATGAGGCAGTACATTAAAGAGAACAGGTTGGTAATGAGCACATATAATGTTTTGTTTTTTTTGTATCTAAATAGCATGTTTATCTTATTAGACCTTTCCTTCATTGTTAGTTCTGAGCTTCGAGAGCTAGAGTTAAAGCTGAAGTCGGCCTACTTGAACAGAGAACGGGCAGCACAGGTAGCAGAAAAGCAGGCCATGCGATATGAAGCAACGGTAAGTGTGAACTCTAATTGCATTATATTTGGGCCCGTATCCTGTGACTAATCGTGCTTTAACATCTTTCCAGAGACAAGAAGCTGCTATCGCCCGTAAAATAAAGGACGAGCTGGAGCGGGCACAGATAGAGAATGAGAAACAAGAGCAGAAGAGGTATGAAGAGGTGGTGCGATACCAACAAGATCTTGAGCAACAGCTTGAGGAGAAGGAGCGCAAGAGCCTGGAGGCGTATGAGGAGTTCATCAAAGAGAAACTCCTAGTGGATGAAATAGTTCGGAAGATCTACGAGGAGGATCAAATGTGAGCGTGTTTTTTTTCTGCAAATTTTATGTTTGTTTATGGGTAAATTATTCTAGGATCTTTTTTTCCCCACCTCCATAACATTCAACACATTTTTTTATGAATTTGGTAAATTTAGAAAAGTTATCATGCAAGCTTAATTTTCAGGGAGCGCCAGTTACAACTTGAGAAGGTTACAGCCACTCAGCGGTACATTGAAGATTTTAAGATGCAGCAAGTGGAGTGGAGACGTATGGAGCGAGAGAGGATGGAGGCCGAGAACAGGCGCATCCTTGAATATGCTCACTACCAGCAGAGAAGGGAGGAGGACAGGATGGAGAAAGTTAGAGAGCGAGAGCAGGCGAAAGAGACCCTGCACAAAATGGTAAATTACGACTCACACGGTCACTTTAAATGTTTTCAAGTTATGCAGATTCAAGTATTGATGTGTTTGTTCTGTCCTTTCTCTTTGTTTAGCTTTCAGAGCAGATTGATATGGAAAGAAGACAGCGAGAAGAGATGGAGCGTGTCCGTGAGGAACTCGGTTTGGAAGAGCAGGCTGAGGCTGCAAGACAAAAAGAAATCGTGAGCACTTCCTCAATACAACTTTCCTCGCAATTCTGTCATTTATTGTCTTTTGTTAAGCACATTTCAAACCCCTAATTCTCATTACCATAAGGATTAACACAATTTAGAAATGTTTCCTATTACTGTAATACAGTAATATGTAGAATACTTTCACACAATTACACTTTTTCACCTATGGCATCCTTTAATCCTGTCACTCACAGGAAGAGATGGAGAAGAGGATCCGGCAGCGCCTGGAGCTGCAACAGACGCGCCAGGAGATGATGGCCTTCAAGCAGATGCGCAAACAAGCTGAGAAAGAGGAAGAGGAGGCCTTCAGAAGCATGATGATGGCCAAGTTTGCAGAGGATGACCGCATTGAGCAGATGAACGCCCAGAAGCGTCGTATGAAACATTTAGAACACAAAAGGGCTGTGGAGAAGCTGCTAGAAGACAGGAGACAGCAGTACCTTGCTGATAAAGTAAGACCCGCGCCATGTTAAGCTAAATTATTCCTGCTGATTCATCCTTTATTTAACTTATTTACACTACACGACTGCACACATTTAATATGTGGAATAAATGAATTTGAATCTTTAACAGGAGAGAGAGGCAGAGGAGAGAGCAATGGAGCAGGAGAGAGAAGCTCAACGTAGACACATCATTGAAGAGGAAAGACAGAGGCTCCTAAAACAGCATGCTACCAAACTGCTGGGATACTTACCTAAGGTTAGAACATCATACCACATATAATGGATATGTGTTCCTCAAACTCATTTCTGAGTGGATTTGTTGTAATGCATTATTTGTACAATCTCTGCTTTTTTCTTGTTAGGGTATTTTCAAGGAGGATGATCTGAAGCACTTTGATGAGGATTTCAGAAACAATTTCAAACAACAACAGGCCGACATCTTTTCAGATGAGGGTTGGGGGGAAGATTAGCTGTGACAGTTTTTGTCATGAACACCACATTATTTTTCTTTGAGGTCTTAAGTGCTTAGTGCTGGGATTTTTAAGTTGCTAAATGCTGTTACTGTATATTTTATTCCACAAACTATTAGAAATGGCCAATGGCAATGGATTTTATCAGACAAAAAAGTTTTTCTTTATTTTGCTTAATGACAAAGCTTGATTGACATAAAAAATACTACCTATAATAGTATACAGTGTGTTTTTTTAGTATACAGACATGTTCACATACATGTCTGCCTATGCAGTAGGTGTTTATATTGGATAACATAGAATACACTCTTCCCTGAGCTGTTTTATTTTAGACACAAACCATGTTTTCCATAAAGCAATCCCTTTTCTCAAGGAAACATGAGCAGTTGCTTTCCTTTGAGTGATTTCATTGCTTCATTACAAACTACTGGATATGGGCTGGGAAATGGTTGCCAGCAGGCAGTATATCATACCATCAAGAATCTAATCAGATATGACTGCTCCTGCAGTCAAGCCCTTCACTGTCTCAGCAGCTGTCAGTCATTCCCTTATTAGTAAGTCCAGAACATGTCTATCTGCTGCTAAAATGTTTCTGAAAGATTTTCAAAATGTCAAGCCTCTTTTTAACTCTACTACTCTATATAAGTGCATTACACTTCAGTTGTTTTTTTAATAAACATGTAATGAATTTCCATGGAAAGGTCAATAAACTCTGCTGACCCTGCTGATTTTAACACTGCAGCGTCAGCATCACAGGAAATTCTTGACTTCCTATTCTAGTCCTGATGGCCTCAGTCTTATTGGATCACATGAGTCTCTTACGTAGAAGGCCGACAATAGGAGCTGTTTTGCTTGGCCCATTACATATTCCATTCTCCTAATGAGATTATAGAAACGACATTGAGCCTTTGAGAGATATAATGTTACGATTTGAATGGTCAGTAAACCTTTTTATGTGTCTTGCAGCTCATTTCCTGTGTCATACAGCATCAGTGTTTAATGTCAATAGAAGCATAATGCCTAGCTAACACTGCTAATCAGTCAGTAACACGCTATGGTATGTGATGCAGTACATTGGTGGGAAACGCTGAAAAGCTTTTTTTATTTTGTCTGATTATTTTGAATGAGCATGAGACAAAAAGTTACGTTCAGCTACTTATCTATGGTTTGCTCTGGTTCATTGGCCATATTTGGAGATCCTGTGTTTGAATGGAAGTGTACTGTAGTGCGGTTTCAGTGCCAGGAAGTGCTTTTGATTTCCAGGATTGTGAAAAGGTAATCATATAACCCATGCATTTGGTCTGTTTGGCATCTGTACAGAATAAGTGTTTACCAGATGCACATGCTAATGCACATGTTTATGCCGGGTCCCATTTGGGCATTAGGTGTAGAATTAGCTTCTATAGCTTTTGACTGCTGAATATTCATCTTTTGACATTTTTCCTTTGGGCAACAATATAAAAGGTCAGCAAGAAAACCTACAGTCTCATTAAGTTTGTAGTCCATGCCAGAGCTTGACGCAGGTGCCTCATTGAACCACTAATGAGTGTTAGTTCTTCCTCACTGGAACAACTTTAATTTGCTCCACCTACTGTAATTAAAAAAAATAAAAACACATTTTGGGGAATTTTTTTATCAGATTGGCCAAATATTATGATTGTCGTCTTCCAAATAAGGATCACTGATCATATCCAGACTTAATCTTTCCTGACATTGTTCTGGATCATACTCTTGTCTTGCTCACCTGGAAAGACAGCACTAATACCTTGAAGGGACTACAGGTTATTTAACAGGCCAATGAACTTATATATCCTTTCTTTCACACAAGCCTTATTCTCACACACAAGGCAACCTTAGTTTGAAGGGAATGTCCTGATATTTATGTTTTTGTAGATTGACTTGTCTACATTGTAAAAAAAATTCAGCTTCCTTAAATTTTAAGTTAAATCAAATTAGCTTTATGAGCCCACTGAACTTAATTATATTGAACCAATTTAAAAAATCGCGTTGTAAGACATCTAGATTTTTAAGTCAGTTCAATATAATTTAAGTTTAATTTACTCATAAAGCTAATTTGATTTAACTTAAAAATTTAATGAAGCTGTTTAAGTTGTTTTTTACTGAATGCAGAATCTTATGTTATGAAGCTTATGTTAATAGACCAAACTCCAGCACTTCATATACTGAACATTTTGACTGATTTGACGGCTCAATTATATAAAACATTGATTCTGTATACAGGTGTTTCTACAGGTAGATGACCAAATGAACCAGAGCTCATACGCAAAATTTAAGGTGGCGCTATATGTGACCCTGGACCACAAAAACAGCCTTTACATTCATCAACTTTCATAATTTCCTTTTTTTAAATAAACCCTTGTTTATCAGTGATCTGGACCCCCGGATGGCAACAGCACTATCATAAGGATAATGCTTCTAAATGAATTTCCTTTGTTAATTAACCATATACTGTATTGTATGAGTTGTGGTTGTGTGAATGACTTGAAACATTGACTCATAGAGAATGCTTAGTAATTTGCTTACATCCTATTCTATCTGTAATGATAATGATGGGCAACTGATTTGCATATCTGATTTGCAAATATTCTACATTTGATAGTTCTACATATTAAACAATGCTAAAATTTCACCATACTGTTGGAACAGGTTTAAATTGGCTGTTTCAGATGGCGATTCTATCACTTTGTGAGTCCTAATGAGATGTGTACTTATGGACAGCCATACAAAAGGGTGTCTGTCCCTCTGAGGATGGGTAGGTCTTTCAGATCAATGACCAAGCAGTGGGAGGCACAGACAATAGACCAATAAAGCAGAGAAGTAGCGTGAGAACATCTGAATAAAAGATTAGTCATGTTGTTTGGATTTGTAGGTACAGCAGAATCTAATTATATTGCGTTTTGTGATAATTAATGCTGGTGTGAGCTTGTAAACAGCCATTGCTCATAACTACCACATCATTATTAATGACGTGCTTTTATTATTTTCCTTGTTTCTCACATTGGAACAAATCACTCCCGGCCTGGACTCAATGGGGATTGGGGCCTTTAGTTTGGCGATATCAGAAACCAATGACAAGCACATTCCGAATCAATCATCGCCAGTTAATCTAGGCGTGCTGCCGTGTCTTATTAGACAGCTATCCACATCGCTTTCATCAGAGATCTTTCCACAGAGGTGTGGAAATACTGATCCCAGCCCAGCCTCGGAATGAGTAAATAAATAAACCAATGTCTATAATATATGAACCAAATGAAAGATTGGGTACGTTTAAATGTCAAGGTCTTTGACTCGATTTGTGGGTTTTTATCATTCTTGTATTGGCGAGGCTGTCGGAGCTGTTCATTGGCACGAGTGCTGAAACAGACCGGCACAGATCGTTTGCTCTCAGCTGTCTTGATTACACTTAACATTTCGTTTCTTCGTTTTAACTTTCATCCAATATATCAGATACACATTTGTTATTCAACATAAAATGTGCAGGAAGGAATTTGGTCCAGATCATGCAATGCGTGTTTGAAACCTGTGAAAAGTTGCAATAATAATTTTTGGAGTCAGTAAAAATAGTGCGAATAAAACCAGTTAATTTAGATGCTTCCACATAATAGCGCAATAAGCCCCAAGAAGCAGTGGGTAACAACGCATTTTAGGTTACCTGACTAAACAGTCTTTACAGATTTGTGTGGTGTTATTTCGTGGTAGCTTATTGAAATATAAATTAAAATCGTAAATCGAATTATTTCCTACAACATCGAGGTCTCATAATCTAACGTGTCTGTTCCATCTGAAAATCTTCCCTGAGCTTGTTTGACTTGTCAGTTTGGACTTTCCAAAAGAGCTGAGCGCTCCTCCCCCTCATCACTCAGCTCATTTATAAATCGAGAGAGAAAACATCATTAGCAGACATACAGCAGCGTGTACGTGTGCTAAACATATCTACTTCTGCTAGATAACGACTACACATTCATGCTTTCCAACAAGACTGAAGGACCGCGCCGAGGACGGTCTTTTGATTCCATCAATAAGGTTTACGAAGAGAAGCAACTCAACAATGAGGTAGGCTCAAATATATTTTTTGATTTTTGTTTTATATAATTTGAGTAAGAACATAGGAATTATTTATAACCTAGAACTAATAAAGTAACTTTTACCCACATGCATGACTTCCTTACGTGAGAAGACTGATAGCGCCCGTCTTCGCATTTTTTGAACGATATAGTCGACCTTATTCTCCGTCTTTTCAAGTGCTGAAATTTATACGTACGGACACCTCTGAAAATAGTAGCTTATCTTTCATTAACGACGTTAATGTTATTACATGCATACAGATTAATTGTGTTTTTATATTTTTATGTATTTTTGTTCTGTTCATTTTGTATGACTTATGACTGAACCTTTCAGATTACTTTGTATCCTTTGTCCATTAGGCTATATACTGTAGTGCTGGGCTGTAGTGTAGCCTAATTGCTGGAAGCAACATGAAATTTACTAAAAGTCTACCAGACCTTACACCCACTGTAGCATATAGCCAGCCTACAACGGTCATCATTACATGTCATTTGTGTGTGAATAAGGATTAGCAGAAAATTAAACAAATGTTCTGTAGGCTATAGGCTAGACAGATTGTCATGCTAATATTAAGAGACGACAAAGTGAAACCCAGTAGCCTATTTGATATAACAGACATCTCTCTGAAGATTTTAGCCTTGTTTTTAAAGATGAACAAAACTTGTAATAAGACGGACGAGAGCAAAGACAAGATTCTTTCCTCAAAGAGGGAACATGCTGCAATTGTCTTCTCTCTTAAGAATGAAGTTGGAGGTCTTGTGAAGGCATTGAAACTATTTCAGGTAATATGTTTTATTTTAATATTACTAGAATTTGTTATTGTCATTATTTTCTCTTTATTAGTGTATTTCACGTTTTTTGCCTACA
This sequence comes from Triplophysa rosa, assembly GCF_024868665.1. Lineage (NCBI taxonomy): Eukaryota > Metazoa > Chordata > Actinopteri > Cypriniformes > Nemacheilidae > Triplophysa > Triplophysa rosa. The sequence continues at coordinate 18,474,637 of NC_079890.1, read as the reverse complement.
CAAGCCACCATGATGTGTAGGCCTGTTATACAAATATAGCCTGTTTAATGTAGCCTATAGGTTAGTCTATATAAAATCGTTCTGTTTAATTTTTTTTGGATTAAAACATTAATTTTATTTCATTGGTTTATGTGTATAAACAGGACAACCATGTAAACCTTTTGCACATCGAGTCGCGTAAGTCCCGACGACGTAACTCAGAGCTGGAGGTGCTGGTTGACTGTGACAGTGATAGAGAAACACTAAAGGAAATCGTTCATCTACTTCGCAAGCAAACAAGCATCATAGCTATGGAATCACCTGATGAATTCAGCACTCCTGCAAATGGTACCTACTGTTTATATCTCTCTGTTTTTAAATAAATGTGGAATGCCTAAAGATTTGTTTAGTTGTACTGATCTATCCATTCTCCAAAACTGCTTGTGCTCTGCTCCCTACAAAGAAATATGTGTGTAACGCTGTGCAATTTAACTTTTTAGATTTTTCTGAGGTGCCTTGGTTCCCTAAGAATATATCAGACCTGGATAAGAGTGCCAGTCGTGTTCTGATGTATGGATCAGATCTGGATGCTGATCATCCGGTTGGTATTGCTCTATTTCTATAAAATCACTTATGAAATGTAAATTTACAATAGTATGTCTATTGCTGTGTTTTCCTGATAATTTTATACTCTTGCAGTATAAAATAGTTGTCAAAACGTGTCTTTGAAAATCATTAAGGACCAAATTATCCTACATCTTTGTTTTTCTATTGATTTCAGGGATTCAAAGACAATGTTTACCGTAAGAGAAGAAAATATTTTGCTGATCTTGCCATGAGTTACAAACAGTACGTTTTAACAATTTATTTTAATATCTTATTTATCGTACACGTTTGGTATAGTTGCTATTAATGTCTTTATCTTTTTCTCTCATTCCATCTCTCTCTGCCTCCTCTGGTCTCTGTAGTGGTGATCCCATACCACGTGTGGAGTTCACAGAAGAAGAGGTGAAGACATGGGGTGTAGTGTTTCGGGAGTTAAACAAACTGTACCCCTCACATGCCTGCAAGGAGTATGTCCTCAACTTGCCCCTACTCACCCAATTCTGTGGATACAGAGAGGACAACATACCACAGCTGGAGGATGTGTCCAGCTTCTTAAAAGGTGAGATTATCATCTAGACATTAGTAACTCTTGGTATATAGGAAATGAAATGAATTGTTTGTTGTCTCATCATGATTTTACTTTATGTTTAATTCATTTTCAGAGCGAACTGGCTTTACCATTCGCCCTGTTGCTGGGTATCTGTCACCAAGGGATTTTCTGGCTGGATTGGCCTTCAGAGTCTTTCATTGCACACAATATGTGCGTCACAGCTCAGATCCGCTGTACACTCCGGAGCCGTAAGTACAAAGCAGATCTGTTTATTGTGCAGACCTCAAAAACTGAAAACAACTTCAACGTACCTGACAAATGATTTAGGAGATCTTCACATTTGTGTCTTTTAGGGATACCTGTCATGAGTTGCTGGGGCACGTTCCTCTGTTGGCTGAACCCAGTTTTGCACAGTTCTCACAGGAATTAGGACTGGCTTCTCTCGGGGCGTCTGATGATGCTGTGCAGAAACTGGCAACAGTATGTATTGTTCTTCTCATTTCATTTATTAAGCACTACTAAACACAACAGCTGTTGACCATAATGCTGTAGAAATAAGAAATAAGATGTCAAGGTATAAAGATATGACTTCAATTTAAAGGTCCAGTATAGGAAATTTAGCGGCATCTATTGGTGTGGTTTCGAAGTGCAACCAACGGCTCCCTCCACTCCACTCCTCCCCCTTTCTTTTGAAGCACTAAAGTGGTTGACACAGGACTAAGATGTCGTCACAGATTCCTTTCTTTGCCGAAGGAGATAACATATTTATGAAACACGTTCTGTAGAGCAGTTTGTCTGTGTAGGGCAACATGTAAGCGGACCGTAGAAACAACATGTAAGGGGACCCCCCGGTGTATGTAGTAGTGATGCTCGGGTTGTCTCATAACCCGATGGTCGGGTAAAGAAATGGTCACTTTATTTGCGGGGCGGGTTGGGGTGGATCATTAAAAACTAAATATGAAACCCATGTACGTTGTGTGCAATTCCCTATAGCCTATATTAAATATTTGGGAATATAAATTTTCATATTTTATTAGGTTCTTTGATAAGGTTACAACACGTATGCCTACGTAGCTAGCAACGTAACTTTCGTGATGTCCCCAAACCAAACACGTCACGAAAGCGCCAAGCAGCTCCCGTCGCCAGCCACACAACAACAAAACAAACGGAGAAATAAAAGTGAAGATGGAAGACGAGGTGCGGGAGAAATTAAGGTCGGGAATTTACGTCATTAAAAGAAAAGAAGGTCAAGCTGCTAAATCTAATGTTTGGGACCGGTGTCCTGAAATGTCATCCTACCCATCAGATTATCCTACCAGGCATTGTGCACATCAATGTTATGTCATTTTTTTGCGCTATTAAATCATCCTACCTGTTTATTTTATACTGCTACGGGAATCTGATAGTGTATTTCCATTGTTAAATCATTCTACATATTTATTTAATACTGGTAGTACAATTTGATAGGGTATTGCTACGTGGTTTCTATGGTTCGTAAGTGTACAGTATATGTTGTTGCCTGTTTACAGGGCGATGTAATCTAATGGCTGTTTCAAAGCACTTTTAGGCTGAAATAAAGCCTGTTTTCATTTACATTACAATGCCTAGTATGTTTATTTAATGGTCGTGCATGGGTGCGGGGCGGGTTGTAAAAATAGATACATTGGTGCGGGCGGGCTGGGACTGGTCAAATAAAAAACCCGCGACCCGCGGGTTGGAAAAAACCCCGACCCGTGCATCACTAGAATGTAGATAGAAATAGCCCATTCTAATGTATTAAAAACATAACGCTTCATTATGTAAGGTCTTTATACACCTCTGAAGACATAGTTATGTATACTAGATTGCATTTCTGTCAATAGATCCTTCAAAAAATACACATTGGACCTTTATTTTCAAAAACATATACAAAATTGACAGAAATTACAGATAAAGAAAAAGTGTTCCATAGCCTGCATCCAACTGTTCCAAACACACAATCACCTCTCGACTTTAATCGTGATCTTGGCTGAGACTAAATGTAATTGTTTGTATTGCAAACATCTTGTCAGCTTTCTCAATTTTAACAGGTCAGACAAATGTTCTGCATTTGAACAGGTGCTGTTCTCATTATGCTATTATGCTGTTCTCATGCTATAATTTCTGTTGCAAATTGGAAATATTTTCTCAAAACTTTAGTGTTATTTCTTCACGGTGGAGTTTGGACTGTGCAAGCAGGAGGGGAAACTGAGAGCATATGGTGCTGGGCTTCTCTCTTCCATCAGTGAACTAAAGGTAATCCATATTTACAACGACAGATTATGTTTAAACCTAACTACAAATTTGATAAATAAATCTGACTGTTCTTTAGCATTCACTTCAGTTCAAATAAATGTTTTTGATTTCAAACATTTAAAGCTAGTGTGACTGTTACCACCTTTTATTTAGACAAATTTTTGTTGTTGTATTTGTATTACACATAACTATTGTTAATATAGCAATGTCTTGTTTTGTTTTGAAGCACTCACTCTCAGGCAATGCTAAAATCTTGCCGTTCGACCCCAAGATTACCTGTAATCAGGAGTGTCTCATCACTACCTTTCAAGATGTTTACTTTGTTTCTGAGAGCTTTGAGGAAGCCAAAGTCAGAATGCGGTAAATGTTTATTGATTGATTTATTTTAAATCATTTCTGACCCATTTCCTTATATCTGTAACCCCATTTTTCATTAGTTTCTTACCATACATTTGCTTTGTTTTTCCTGTCTTATTCATAGTGAGTTTGCAAAAATGATCCAGCGTCCGTTCTCCCTGCGTTATAACCCATACACACAGAGTGTGACTGTGCTGAAGGACATGCCTAGTATTAACGGTGTGGTTGAAGAGCTCAGACACGAGCTGGACATTGTAGGAGATGCTCTCTGTCGACTCAGTGCACACCTTGGTGTTTGAGAATCTGATCACTGTTACTCATATTAATACTGTAGCGCTTATTTTGATATCGCTTATATCAGAGCACATTGTGTACAGCAGTCTAAACACCATTAACCCAGCATTCAACACTACCATACCTGCAGAGACATCAAATGATCAACCTTTTCTGACTGTAGAAGTTAATCACCCCTAATGTCTACGGGAGCACCTTTTTAATCCATAATATCTGGCAGGTACAGCTAAACACTTTAATATCACTGCTTTCTAGAGGAGACCATTTTGAGTCCTATTGAAATGCAAATGAACTCTTCATTATTCATTATTGCCTAAACACTACCACCGCAATACTTCCCTACAAAGGCAAAGTGCACTAACTACACATTTCGTCAAAATTGAGATATGGCTTGAAAAGGGGTTAGTGACATCTGTTCTGTCTTGTGACCAGTCTCCTGGTTCATTTTTGTCCCGTTTCAGAGAAACAAGAATAAAAAAGAGTAACTGCCTGCAATCACTGTCTGGTGTGAAAACTTTAAAGGCATTTTTCTCAGTTTCAGTGTGTGCATCGTTACTGCACTTTGCCTTTGTAGGACAATATAGCCATCCTACAGCAAGTTTCCCTTACATTACACATTATGTGTAATTATAATATATAAAATATAATAACATTACACACCAAACAAGAGTTGCCCACCAGTTTGGGTTGTTTCATTACATATGTCTTTTGAATGCTGAACAATTTATTTATTCCTTGTGATAAAAATCTGTGTAAGAGACACATGGTTTCACTCATTGGCTTCATTCTGCACTCCTCCTTTTCAATAGTGAATGTGTAATTGTGTGAGAATATTGTGTATGTTTGTGCATTGTTTTTAAGACTGTAGGAAAGTTTGCTGCTTGTCTGAGGCCTAATCATGTTATGGTTGTTATATTCATTATGAAACTGGATTATTGCATTTAAAACAACTTAAATTACAGGCAAATGTTTACTTTACTAAAATAAAGTAAGTCTTGACACCCACACTATACTGTATGTTTGTAGTCCTATATTTATAATTTCTGCGACTATTTTTAATGATCGAATGTTTCTGATTGTAAGAGGTCATGCCCGTTGTGACGTGAATCCTGCAGTAAGAGTGTTTGTCCAGCAGAGTGCAGTGTTGTTATACACTGTACAGCGCACATAATACTTGAGAGACTCAAATGTATGCACTATTATTCAGAAACACAACTTTGAGACAGGTGTGGATTTATTTTATTTCTAATGTATATATTTATTTTTGGTTTGGCATTTGTTTTTTATATTTATTATTCCTGAAAACATGTCAGCTGTAAGCCAGCTGTAATAATCGGTTAAGTTTTTTTTAGAAATCGATGTTATTTGAGGACCCAGCAAATATTTGTGGATAGCACTTATATAGCATATATGTATAAGCCTATCACGCTACATATGAGCCTCATATACAATTTGACATTTACGAAAGGGAGACAGTACTTGTGTTAGTGCTTAGTGAATGCCATGTATGCATCCAGTATATCCCTGTTGACAGATGCAGTTATATTATGGAGACAAGAGATGTGAGTGTGGAGTCACTGATATAGCATTAGCCACACATCAGAACTAAATGTGTTACATGGAAATTTAATATAGGGGTCACAGTGGTCCCATGGCTGACCGGTCATCTGCAGTTTCAACAGTGAAAAATACAGTTGTGTTCTGAAGCTGGGGGGGATATATAATTTATTGCCTACATAACTTTTTCATTTTTCTGTCATTAAATTGACAAATGATTATTTAAATAGATAATACAAAGAAGTATTATTTTTTTGTCTTCATTATCAGCTGGATATTTTAGGCTCAAATACCCCACTAGACGGGGCTGGTCTAGGAGTAAAAAACGGCCCTGGACTTTTTGGCCAGATGACCAGTCCACCCCTGCCCCTAGACCTGGCCCTGATTTAAACTCTCACCCTCATTTGCATCATAATAATTTAAGGAGCAGAAACACCTAAGAGGAATTAGCTTGCTTGACTATAGTGTTTTGCATCTGTAAATTTCTGTTATCTGTTAATAAAGTTGTGGCCTAAAGGTTAGAGAGTCGGACTTGTGACCAGAAGGTTGCCGGTTCAATTCTCATAGCTGGCGGGTAACGACTGAGGTGCCCTTGAGCAAGGCACCTTACCCCTACTTGCTCCCCGGGTGCTGCAGTGATAGCTGCCCACTGCTCCGGGTGTATGTGTGTTCACTACTCTCTGGATGGGTTAAATGCAGAGGTCACATTTTGGGTATGGGTCACCATATCTGACAAATAGATCACTTTCATTCATTAAAGGCATGATTGTGATATTAAAAATGATTTTAAGTCAATCATATTACACTTTATTTCAGATTAAGTAGTTTACACTTTATTTTAGAATAAATAGCTTTTATGAACGTGCTGTAAGAAAAAAGCATTACTGGTGTACATCTTGGAGACTAAGGACTGTCTGTGAAACTGGGCCTAAATGTTTATTTACACTCTTTCATCACCTTTTTCTGGTTGGCCTTTCTTTTTTCCCCTCCAAAAATATTAAACGAAGAATGAATTGGCAACCAGTCCCGGGTCTCCCCAGCTTTAGAGTGTTTCCAACAACAGAACATTCCTCTGGAGGTCTCTGCTAAACAGCCACACTAAAGATCAAAGCTCTTCAGTTTACATCATCTTTAAATGCTTATGTAATAACAAAAACGTCATGAACAATGACTATGGCAATATAAAACTGAGATTATATTGCACTTGGACAGAAATGAAGATTTGTATAGTCAACAGGCTGGTCATGAACATGCACTTAGAATAAAAGACGACATATTATGTTTTTTATTTACAAATTTTTATTGCCTGCTGGGTCACACCAAGTTTCCCCCATTAATTATTTAACTTAAATAAAGTTAAATTATAAATTATTTAACTATTAAGACTAATATGGGATTTATTTGTCTTTGATCCAGTATTGTCCTGTTACTACAGACAAACAGCACCTTAATCTTCTTTCCTGCTTTCCTCTTCATTTTTTCCTTTCTCTACTCATTCTCCTGTATCTCACCCCAGAGCTCTTCTATCTCCACTGCCAGCACTCCCAACCACTTAAGCCATTGTGAAGGCTTAATTGGTGTTCATTAAAATTTCAGGGCTGGCCGCTCGATGGCAGGCTGTCCTGTGACAGAACATGAAGATGAAGTAACTGTATGAGCAGCAGAAGGCCCAGAGCAGACTTACTGCACATGCTCAGTACAGCTCGCAGACCAACCATCATAGTCACAAAGAGTTCACTTGCACTTTAAAGTGGAGGTCTTGTCAGCAAGGTGAGTATTAAAAGCTTGTTTCAGACACATCTTTATATTGTTAAAAAAGTTTTGATTGTATAGGTGTTGCTGTAAGAAAGTGAAAGAATACATGGGAGCAAATGGAGCCATGTGTACACATCATTGGCAGATGGATTCCAATGGATTGGTGGATTCGAATTGTCGTAAGATACAATTATTTTGTGTTTATAGGATTTGTGCAATTTTAGTAAGATATTGTCATGCACATTTTGAATTCTTGAAGGACTCCAAAACCAACTACTCTGCGTTTCCAAAAATATTTTTCTTCCCTTCACTGTAAAAAAAACTATTAAAAATTATTATATTATATGGAACAGAAAAATTCTGTAAAATTACCTTTTTTTAGAGAACCAGCTTTGGGTAATTCAATTATTAATAAATAATTATTTTCACCACTGCCAAGTTGTTACCACTGGTTCTATAACCATTAAGTGATATTACAGCATTTCATATTTATATTTAATAAAGCCCTCCAGACTTCAAATGCCTCTTTATGTTTTACATGGTGTTCTTTAAAGGCCAGGCAATGGGCACGATGTTCTCATCCCAGCAGGGGTGTAGCTACATGGTGGCCATGGGTGGCCACAGCTACCCCTGAATGATGGATGGCCACCGATCTGGCCACCTCTGTTGTGCAAAGCAGTTTTAAGATGCATGTCGGAGTTTACGGAGTGCTGCGCAGATCATTTAGAGTATATGCACTGAAAGTAACCCTGACGCACTGACGCAAACAGTCTATAGCTGAACAGCTGCTAAGTACTGGCAGGTACTGTCTGTGTACCATGGAAGTTCATCGCGAGCAGAAGGATCAGGTCAGTAAAATCAGTCTTGTTTAACTGGATTTCATTCATTAATTACATTTTGGCGAAAGTTTAAGTTGGGGTACTGCAATGTTTATTTTCTATAAAAATGCTAACTTACTGCAAATGATAGTTAGCAAAATATTCTTAAATAATGTTAGCACATGAAAGCATTGCAAATAAATTGTTTACTTTACGTTCTTTGTGTATGTTTTTGACCAGCAAACTATGTGTAATGAAGAATTGGTGTAAATTACAGTAGAAGTTAAAGAATTTCTGTCTGTAAGGATCTTTTGGTCACCCTAATAAAATCACTGGGTCTTACCTGGCCACCTCTAAAAAAAAGGTTCTGGCTACGTTCCTGCATCCCAGTCTAAACTGGAGGTTGAAAGTCAGGCCTACTGCCACAATATATTGGTTCACTGCTGAACAAGTTCTAGAGTCAAGATATGTTTCTTTAACATCCACATTGTCTGTAATCTCAAAGGTGTAACGTGTGTAAATGTACTGTATGAAGACTGTATTTATCAAAGCTACAAAAGTGGAAGTTATGAAGGTTATGATTTCACATAAACACAGGTGTAGTATTGTATGTGTGAGTCTTGCAATTACAAGCGATGCTGTAAATACCTCATTTCCATTGGGTCTAGTTTTGTTTATGTACCTCACATACAGCTGGCTCTATGTGGGCAGAGGCTTCTGACTGTAATGATACCGTTTCTGACAGAGAATAGCATCGGTGATAATTATGTGAAGAACTTTGTGTTCTGATGTGTGAACGTGTCTAATGAATTGTAGACCCAAATAGCCCGTATGAATGTAACCAGGCAGCAGAAAGGCATGGGAGAAATGGGCTGCCGTTGAAAGCAGATCACATACTTGTGTTGCTATGGTTACGGTCCCTATTAGGTAACTAGGTTGCCATAGTGTCTGAAAAGATCAAAGCTCAGCAGCACAGCAGTAAGGAACTAGGGGTACATGCACTCAAATGGAGAAAAACACACACTTATACACGCACTCACGCAGCGTCGCACATGCACTGATTTCTTATAAAGCTACATATATTAAAATGCATGTAAACACAGTAGAAAAACCTTGAGAAAAGTTCAACTGGCACATTCTGAACTTTTGAAATATTAATGGACAAAGTATTAATGACACTTATGAAGTTCTGATTATGATACATATTAAAATATGATATATAATCCATGCAGAGTTAAACAGGGACAAAAAATAGGTAAATGAAAGTTATTAAATATTTTATTTATTATTCTTAAACTTATTGCAGTCATTAGAAGTCCCCCTAAAAACAATGTTAGAGAGTTCATTTAAAATGCAGCCAAACTGAGTTAATTGCCATTTTTAGCAACAAAAATGGTCATTTGTTAGGAGCGTTAAAGTGCCTAAGAAGCATCATCTAAACAAAGAATAAAGGTAGGTCTTTGTGTTAACCAAAGTCATGCTTAAATAGTTTATTACCACAAAGGTGTTTTTATCTCCTTTTTCAAGTGAAGTTTCAAACTGAAGTATTATTTACCATCAACATCATCATTGCAAAACGTGCTGTTTGCTTTTATTAATCTACTGTACCCAAGAGTAAGAATAACCTACCAAAGTTTAGACACATATTATAATATTTTGTAATACCATAATATTTACAAATATCTAAATGCTTGATGAAAGATTTAGGTTCAACTGGTTGTTAAATATGAATACAATAAGAAGACTAAAGAAAATTTTAAAATTCTGAAAAAAATTCTGATGCTATTTACGTAAATTTTGATTGTTAAAGGATGCCAAATATCGTAAAAACACAAAAATAAAAAGACGTATACACTCTTAAAAATAAAGGTGCTTAAAAGGTTTTTCACAGCGAAGCCATAGAAGAACCATTCTAGGTTCCACAAAGAACCATTCAGTCAAAGGTTCTTTAAAGCGGATGTAACACGCAGTTTCTGCCAATCTCATATTAATCTTGAGTACCTATAGAGTAGTATTGCATACTTCGTATCTTCAAAGAATCTTTAGTTTGATCACATGTATAAAAGACAGATACAGCTGTATGATTATTTCCGAACACAGGCGAGAACTGAACGCGTGGGACTTCAGAACGATCACACAATACATCATCGCATGAGCCCTGATTAACTTTTGATTCACTATAAGTTTGTGTTGCTTACCTCATGCACGTACACGCCGATTGCATACAAAACACAGACATATGACTCAGTTTCACATACCGCGTGTGTTTCATGACCGTCATCTTTTAACGTTGGGACTGCTCCATCTATCAGTTTCAAACGATCTGCAAATCCAGCATTATATCCACCGATTCTATAACATTCCTCACCGAAATGCAGTGAACAAACAAACACAGCTGAACTTCGTGAACGCAGTGCTCTTTCTCTTGTTCCAGCTGGTTGACGTGTGCGCATGCTCCTTCTCCCGCTCTCCCTGGTTGACGTTTGGGCAAAGAGTATAGATACCAAGAGGTGAAACTCATTAGAACGTTCCACAGCAACACCAGTGCCTTGCGTTTCTGCTATTTTGTGGTGAAATCCGAAATTCAACTTGAATGATGATAATACATGATGACAAAAGCTTTGGCTCGCTAGAAACCATGTCACTGTTTCCCAAAAACCACCAGAGATTCGGCTCTTGGTATCTATACTCTTTCGCGGTGCTTGTTCTTTCATCTGGCTCTAGCGGCGGGTTGATGCATGGGGGTGCTTTTCCAGGAGAATTGTCCAATAAGCGACTAAGAAAAGTTGTTACGTAAGGGAATTTCATGTTTGAAAACAACTTTCAAAATCCTATACGAATGCTGGGGGAGTGCATCGAGCACAGAAATACTACGTCATACGTCCAACTCATTTTTTCAAACCATGTTAAGCATGAGAAGCCAGCGCGTTTAACATTGTAAAGAAGTCAAAGTTCTTTATGGACCCAAAAGGCTATGGCATCAAAGAACCTTTTAAAGCACCTTTTTTTAAGTGTATCTATGTGAAAGAATCCTTATTCAACTGAACATTGAATAAACGTTTATTTGTAATGTTGACCTATACTGTAGATTATTTGTAGCCTTGTTTTGCCCCTTTTTGTAACGTCACTTTGATACAGTTGCTTCTGCTGCTTGATTGTGAAAGTACACAAGAATACAAGCAACTTTCTGTTTGACAAGTTTCACTGCATTTTAATAACGTCTCGGTTTAACCATAGTGTATTGATGTCCTTGCTGGCTTCAGAAAAAGAAAGAGTTAGATTGTAATCAACATAATAAATACACTTTACACTCATAAATACACTTTAACAGCTCAAGATACAATTCGTCCACTAACGTTAACAACTCAATGGAATGTTAAAGTTTAAGAGTGCGACAGCAAACAAAGGCAACTGAGGACTGACAGCAGCAGCAGCAGCAGCAGCACAACAGAGAGCAACAACAGTTTGACCCTATTAATATAAAGGCAGCTTTGTGAATATTTGCTATGAATCACAAAATTTAGTGGATACATTTGATTTAAACCCCTCTAAAAATTGCTCTAAATATTCAATAGCAAGCATGTGCAACACAAAAAGCATACAGGCACGCATACAAAACCACACATATTAAACACGCATGCACTCAGATACACAGTTTACACACCACTAGACCAGGTTAAAAACTTGACAGTAGTATCAGCCACCAACAAAAAGGGGGTGGATGGTTGGGAAATGACCCCCTGAAATACATTAAAAATTTGTAGAAACAGGTCTGTGTTAGGCCATTCCGCACTGTGCATTCCACTCATTTATGTACATGAAACACACTTATAGATCAGAATCACGAGGAGGGAGGAGGGGTGTTCTGGGCCATGCACACAGTGGTCGGAACGCCACGATTCATGACACACACTGAGTCTGCAGGCTGCTTGTGCTGGACCTGCTGAGAAGCCTCTACAAAGATGAAAAAGAAGAGAGACAACAGACAAGTTATTACCAGACACCCAGAGAACAAAGACAGGTGAAGAGGCATGACGTGCAGAAGGGAGATGGAGGGGTCTGGAGGAGAAGGAAGGGATGAATGAAGACCAGAAGGTGACGTTAATGCAGTCTGCTAGCAGGCACGTTTACCATGCAGGCTTTAGCATCATACCTCGCAGAGCAGAACGTATGTCGGACCGGTTCATACATTAGTTTCCGAGATCAAAACTTCAGCTCGTTCAGCATGCAGGTTTCCTTCAAATGTTAATGGTTTAATTCATCACCATGCTCATCAGTACAGTCTCCCATGCTGCTCCACCTGAAGACACATTATTATTGCGTTTTGCAACCTTCCAGTCTTTGCACCTGTCAACTTCAGGTCAAAGAGAGTATTGGTACATCCAATGAGAGAAACAAAAATAAAACAAACATTCCGGGTTTCATACAAAATTTATTTCATGCTATGGTTGTAGTCATGTTTTCCTGTTTTTCTACGCGGTTATTGTTGCATAACAAGTGCATGCATGTTTTTCCAAAGTTCTAAATTGCATACAATTTTCTTTTATTGTAAATATACATCTGTAATTTTTGCTTTTCTTTGTGTACCTAAAATAAACCAGAGAAAATGTGAGACACATCTTGACATTTTTCCTCTTGATTTTTTCCTCAAAAATAACACTGTCAAAAAGTCTCTAAACAGTTGCTCACTAAAGATTTCCACAGGATCTATCCACTTACAACATAAAACAGAAAAATAACTCGTTTTGCTCAGTTTAATCTCTATAAGACCCAGAATAACAAGCATGCCAGACAGACACAATTTAAAATTTTACAATCTATCTCACGTCACCACTTTTGTGTCATTCAGAATTGAAGGTCAATGTGACCAGCGCTGAGTCATACAGTTTGTGGTTAAAACAAAGGACAGTTAAAGACAAAATGAAGAAATCTGTTGCTAAAATAAATAACATGTCTCATTATCAATGGCTACATGTAAATTCTGCAAAAGTCAAGAACTCTTTAAAGAAAATATGTTTTGTACAGATATTCATAACAGATATTTTGTCTTTTTTATGTAACACCATGCAGCTCATGCTAAAATAAACTAAAGAGTCCACTGCATCTGTAACTGCATGTTCTACCATTAGTAGTGATAGTTTGATTATAAAACTCATTTTCATTGTATTGAAGCCATCCATTCATTGCACTCTTTAAATTATATACAATCCTTACGTTCTTCCTTCAAAAGGTCCATGAGGTTCCTCATACAGCTGTAGAGCATTGAAGACGCATCACTGATTCTCAAAAAAACCATTTGCCATTGTATTGACTAATAAAATCCTCTTGACTAACAAAATGGACACATGTCCCTCCGTTGGACTTCAGTCTCAAATCTCTCTGGTCACTGTGGATTCAAGAAAAGCTGGAGAAGGGAAAACCAATGTTTTGGTTGCCCTTCTGAGATTCTGCTTCCTTCTCAGGTCACTTTGAGCACCTCTGACTGCATATACTTAACTAGGGCAGTGTCCTCTTTGCAGGGATCTGCAGTAGAAAATACAGGGGAGGATGGGGTTGCTCAGGGTCATCCTGTCATTGGGCCTTGTTTTCATTCAACTTACAGAATGAAGAGGAAATGAGCTAAATCAGATGTCCTATTGATTTTTATGGTGAAAACGTGGGTTGCTAATGTGAGGCAAAAGAGGTGGAGAAAGAGAGATGGACAGAAACTTACAGAGAGAATGAAATAACTGGAGAGGAAGGAGAGGCATTTGCTGTATACAGCAGTAAAGAAAAAGAGGTTTGAAGTGAGAAAATTGTGGCTCCTGAAAATTCCTATCTCGGGTCTTATTAAAAAGAGGAGAAGAAGAGATGGGGAAGATAATTCCATTAAAGCAAAGGGGAAGTCAAATTTAAGTTAAAAAAGGCAAATAAAAAGGGTTATTGTTTTGTCCTCCAGGTATGAGTTTTATGTGAGAATCTACCCAGACACTCTAAAAATAAAAGCAAATATCCCATAAAAATCCTACCTAATACTCGACAATTCACAGCTGGAATTTAGATTAGTTAACACAATTCCATTTCACCTTGAATGGAGGTTTTACTTCATAAAAAGTTCTGAAATGCTCCCTGCAACAATACTGTGCTCTTATAGCAGGGTGTAGCTTTCGCATCCCAGTTCTTTAACGATTGAACCCCTGCACTTGCAAATAGGGATTCCTTTGAACTTTCCCTGAGATCTTTTGGACATCGGGTGGCTTTGTGTGGGTGGAGCACTGGCAGGACAAGAACCAAGCAAAATGAGCGGAGGAGACAAAAACAAAGCTCCAGAAGACACGGACCAGAGAACAAGACAGACCAGACCAAATGAAACACTGCAGAGAACAGAAGGCAGCAGGGCGGAAGGAAGACCCAGCGAGACAGCTCTATTTACAGCACTCTTAGAGAATGGAGGGGATTGGAGAATGGGATCGCCCCAGGAGAACAGGTGAGCCGCAGGACCCCGTGGACATCGATACCACCTCGGCCAGCGTTCGGGCCTTGCTGGTTATGGTGCCCAGGCTTCGGGACTTTTGATAACCTTGGTTTAGCAGAGAGAAATGTGCACATGGCAATTGCTGAGACACAACGGATTGGTTTGCCGTTTCATTTTGCTCCACACCATGTTTTCATAGGTGGCTGTTGCTGGAATGGGTCAAATTTAAAGGGTTTAAAACTGCATGCAATTTCTGTGACGGCATACACAAAGGCCCGGTTTCACAGACAAGGCTTAAGGCTAGTCCCAGACTAAAATGAATGTGTGACCTGTCTTAACTGAATATAACTTGCCCAGAAATATCTTAAAATATAACAGTGCCATTTTTTTGTCTCAAGATGCACACGAGTAATGTATTCTTATAAGGCATTTTTATAAAAGTGACATAAATATCTTCATTCAACTAAGTCATAGTCCTGGTTTAAGTTAAGGCGTGTCTGTGAAACCGGGCCAAAGAGCGCAGTTGGTTAATCTGGCTTTAGTGGGAGCAGCGAAGGCTGTGGATTGCAAGGCAAAATATTTAAGATATCAGTAGAATTGATCAGATTCATTGATTTATAAATTCAAATTTAAAAATGTAACATTAAGGCAAAACAGATATTCGGATATTTCTTGTCAGAACCAGGCACTTTCAGGCAATCTATCTAATGTATTCCGTACATCAACTTTTTCTTTGCCAGTGTGCAAATCCAAGTCTTCACTTTCTCTTCCAATACCATGCAGGCATCAGGACAGATTGTGCAGCAGGGCCGCAGGACCACCCCAACACATGCACAAAATAATGCTACAGAAATAAAAAAACAGACTAGTCCAAAAAAGCACTACTACATGCACACAGACTCATACATGTACACATGAAAGCACCACAAAGGTAATCTCAGACAATAAAACGACATATTGATTGAGAACCGTGTGTCTAGTTCTGCCTGGTGATGATGTTGACCAACTTGTGGTGCATTTGCCTGTGGATAGGATTTGGAGTCAAACAGAGCATGCTCACACAGAGCAACATGTCATGTGACACAGACAGACAGCGCTATTGGTTAGAAAATGAAGACGCACTCGTGTGACAAATCGGTAATACTTTGGAGGATGGTAGTAGGCGACATAATCTCTTTTGAATATGATTTATAAATATGCGGCCATGGCCTGGTTTGCTGTTGGTGGTATTATTGTTGTTCACTCTGGGTGTGTTTTTGTTGGCCATCTGCTCTTAAATCTATTTATCCAGCAGAGTTCAGATTGTTTTACGTCAATGAGATACTGTGTGGAAGGTATGTTGGTCTTTATATCACTACATTTGCTGACATGTTGCACATTATTTGACAGCCTGTAAAGCTACATAGTGTGTAGGGGCCTCGAATTGATCTAAGGCTGAGATTCGAAGACTATGTCGTATGATGGCAACACAGGAATGGATATCAGGTGGTGACCCTGGCATGGCCATCTTCTGGGCTGTGCGCCCAGCCTAGCTGCAGCAGTGGGTAACCCTGCGGGTCATGCGTCGGGCCGGCCGGCTCCGCCCCTGACCTCCCTGAGAACGTTCCGGCTATGAACATAAGGAGGTAGCATAAGGAATATGGGAGAGAGGGGAGGTGGAGGGAGGTACAAACATAGAGACGGACCACAGGCATGTACGGTGGCATAAGAAACAAGTAAAAACAAACAAACAACAAAGAAAAACAGAAAAAAGGGAAGATTAAGGTTGGCCCCAAGAGGCAGCTGTATGTGTGTTAATATGATATTGACACAATGCAGCGTGGTGTGGAAAATAAACGTATTTACGACATGTTAAAAGAGAAGAGGGTTGGAGAAAAGTGACTTGTGGGAGGATCTGAGCGTGCAGGAGAGGGTTTCAGTTTTTTCCGATACTCCCTGCCTCATCTTATGTAGGAATAAAAAAGTTTAATAGGCTTTGGAAATTAATTAACAAATTAGTGCTAATTTATTTGATTTATTTAAATTTTGTAAAAAAATGAATTCAGCTCTTTTTGAGCCAATAGGAATAAGCCAAAGTAAGTAATATCTAGGTCTGCTTATTTGTAAACACTAGATAAAATCTGTCCGCCTACTGACACGGCTGAGATGAAAATGTGCCTGTGGGGAATTTAACATACATAAATACATCAGTATCTCTTTTGTGATGAAAACGCCAATAGTTACAGACTGTCTGTTGTGGGCGCGCTCTGCTTGTCTGTATGTTTGGACTGTCCGTGTGTGTATGTTATGCTGTTTCACTGTGTCCTTATTGCTTGTGTGCTTTATGTTTGACATTGTGTTGACACAGAGGTTTGCTGTCACATACCCTTCCGCACTCTGGTGCCCGTGTTTGTAGATCGCCTGCTGACGTTCAGCAGAAAACACGGAGTGTCTCCCCGCGGCTCGTTGGGGTTGAAGATCTGCCCGTCCTCGGGGGAAATGGCTTGATCTATGTGGGGACAATCTTCATTGGCCAGTGCTGCTTTAGCTGCCTCGCCGTTCACTTTGGGATCTTCAAACACATAAGCACATGGTAAGAAAAGCATGCAACTATTGTGCATCATACTGTAGAAAAGAAAGATAGCAACTTAAATATGTATGTGCATTTACTATTAAGGAGACGATTTTATCCAAAGTGACCTACATTGAATTTTGCCAAGTGGTTGATGTCCTTTGGGCAACATCATGTTGACCCTGGGACAACATTTAAATCAACCAATCAGATTTCAGAAATATATTTACAGTTTATTTTAAGTTTAATCTTACAACCATGATTAGGTGCTTCTAGACCATTGTTTTTCTCTTATCATTTCCCTCTGATTTTAGGGGTAAGTTATGCTTGGGGTTTGGTGTGGGTTTAGGTTTTTTTATAAAATTGTTGTCCTTAGGTCAACAAAATATGTTGCCCTGAGGACATCAACCACTTGGCAAAATCAGGTCGAGCTTCAAGCTACAGCTTATAATTTAAGAGTTCAAAATGATGATGGGTTATCAAACTCGAGTGTGGAAACCCAAAGATTTTTATATGACTTTAAAGGTTTTTGGGGGACTTTCCATAGATATAATGATTAGAGATGCACCAATACATCGGCCAATAAACGTGTCGGCCGATACATTTTTCACTCTATCTGCAGGCCAATCAATTTTTCACTCTATCTGCAGATAGTTTAAAAACAGCTGAGGATCAGGGCCGATATATCCTGTCAATCAAAAGAGGACAGGAAAATGCAATGAATTTGTGCTCTGTATATAGAAAACGTTAAGAAACATCAACAGTTTGATGTTCAATTATATGAATTTCATACCATTATGAATTATGATATCACTCTGAATAATCAGCTATCGGTATCAGTGGAGAAATTTAGTATCGGTGCATCTTTAATAATGATTTCATGTTGTACATACTGTATTATGGTATGCAAATATACAGTAAATCGTTGCCTTAGAATTATAAGGTTCTATCTGCATTCTGAGTAGTTTTGAGATATTGAGCTTCAAAGTATTTGCATTTCATATAGCAAAAATGATATGGGGAACAAATCTCTTTCATACATGAAAAAGACAGAGACCCTAAATGTATTCTAAATATACAATATCAAGATTTTTGGAACGGATCATACTTCTGATTCTGAAAAATCACTTTCTGTTTAGAATGATAAGGTTCTATCTGCAAAACATTAATTAAAGCAATACATTTTCAAGCAAAACAAACAATTTACGTATTATTTTTGTTAAAACATGAAATTAGTGTTGTAATAATGTGTTGATGTATTGCTTCCATTGTTTCCCTCATCTGTAAGTCGCTGTGGATAAAAGTGTCTGCTAAATGACTAAATGTAAAAAAATGACTAAATGTGTTGACATCTATAAAAAAGTTACATTTACATGCCTTTATGACATTTATTTCATATTTTAGGATGCATAACTTTTTGTTCAAGTTAAGGGTATTTCAATACATTATTGCAGAAACCATTAGGTTTCCGTTGGTTAAGACAGAAAGCAGCTACTGTAATCTGACCTAGACTTTATTACACAGAAGCCGGGACAGGTAAAATTACTTTCTAGAGATGAGTATGGCCGAAATAATATGATCATGTTTATTGTTGTAATAAATACTCTTGACATTGTTGACTATTTGGCCTTAAGGGCTTTACATTGTAAAATGTAAGGCATTAATCACATCATGAGGGTTCATGTAAACATAGGGATTCGGAAGCTAATGCTGCTGGCTAGTGTTGTGTTTATAAATATAAAAATAAACTCTTCAACAAAACCTAAAACAAAACAGAAAAAAATACTGTAGTTTGAGCTTCAGGTTTCTTTTAAAAATTGTTTTGCGTTGCACTGTTCCCTCAGATATTTCCCACTGTCACTGAGGAGCCCGGCCACATGACAAAGAAAGCTGATCCTGATTGGTCCTCTTGTGTGCATTCAGGCTGATTGGCTCGCAGATATAACTTTATAGAACCATATTATAATTTGATTTTGTAGATAGAACCTTTTTGTTTTCTTAAAAAAAAGTCAAATAATGTACACGTTTAAAAACACAAACATGGCATAATGTAAATAATTGAAAAACGTCGCAGTTATGACTGTAACCTCGGTTCCCTGATGGAGGGAACGAGACGTTGTGTTGAGAGACAGACTGGGGTTTGATCTTGAGAACCTATCATTTTTGAGAGGAATTTTAAAACGCCAATGGGCTTGGCGAATGGCACATGCATGCCAGTCCCTGCCCCATGCATATGGGTATAAAAGGGAGATGGAGGCAGCCATTCACTCATCTTTTGGGCTGAGGAACCTGAGAGGCATCTCCTGGTCGCTGCAGCGGGTTGGTGAAGCGTTGTGGCATGAAGACACAACGTCTCTTTCCTTCCATCAGGGCCGTATCATGACCTCCAGTGGAGTGACACTGACTGGACTAGCGAGTCACAAGTGAGCGCTACTGCGAGACGTAATCTTCCAGTTGGATCAGTACTTGGTAGCATACCCTGAGAGGCTCGTACTGACGGCCATCACGGACGGTGGCATTCGTCTCTATTAGCGAGACGCCACCCGTCGGCATAAGGAACACTGGGGAAACACTGCTCTCCTCGTTGAAGAGTGTGTTACGGAGGCCACATCCTACCACAAAGGAAGGTTACATGTGGAGACACCACCATGGTCTCACTAGTGGGGAGAACAACATGCAAAATAATTGCCCCAGCCTAAATAGGGGGGGCAGAACCCAGGTGGAGTAACCACCGGAGGGGAGGTCACAGGTTCACCGACAGGGGAACCAAGAGTGAGGAATTCATCATAAGGGACGACCCTGCAGGGGAGTCACTACGTATGGGGCAACAGTCCGAGTATAGGGGTCCACCTGAGCAGGGGTGACTCTACCAATACTGAAATTGGTTACAACAGACCGCTTCGCCCAGTCTGTTACCATAATTGCAAATACTTAGTGATGGATGGAATGCCTGTACTTCACCCTAAGGGGGGGAAGTAGGGAGGCTGAAATAGCGCGCTAGACTCACCTGGAGAGGGGAGAAGGCGCTTTCGCAGGCGTACACCCAACCCAGTTGCCAACCTTACACACCGGCAGCATGTAAAACACGGGCTGACCCTGGTTCTACGCGGAAGTTGTAAAACCCGCAGCACTACATATGTCTGCCAGAGAGGCGCCCTGAGCCAGTGCCCACGAGGAGGCCATACCCCGAGTGGAGTGGGCTCTCACTGCAAGCAGGCACGGGTGATCTTGGGACCAGTATGCCAAGGTAATGGCATCCACGATCCAGTGCGCCAATCTCTGTTCGGAGACAGCCCTCCCCTGGTGCTGTCCCCCAAAACAGACAAAGAGCTGCTCAGAGCTTCTAAGGCTCTGTGTGCGGTCCAAGTAGAGGCGCAGTGCGCGTACTGGACACAACATGTTGGAGATTGGGTCTTCCTCCCCAGAGGGGAGCGCCTCCAGGTTCACCACCTGGTCCCAAAAGTGTGCCACATCGTGTCCTTCCCCTGCGATAGAAGGTCCTTCGTAAGGGAAATTGGCCAGTGGGGGACTGTCGTCAGAGCCACCAGGTCTGAGAACCAAGTCTGGTTGGGCCAGTAAGGCGCAACTAGCAGTACTTGATGTCCCTCTTCCCTGACCTTGCACAGGACATGTGCAAGGAGGCTCACTGGGGGGAAAGCATACTTCCGCTTGTCCCGCGGCCAGCTGTGTACTAAGGCATCCGTGCCGAGGTGTCCCTCAGTCAGGGAGTACCAAAGCGGGCAATGGGTGGAGTTTGGGGAGGCAAACAGGTCCACCTGGCCGAACTGCTCCTATATGAGCCGGACTGTGCAGGGATGGAGTCGCCATTCTCCGCGGGGCATCCACTGACGAGAGAGCGCATCGGCTGTCTGGTTCAGGTCGCCCAGGATGAAAGTGGCTTGCAGGGACTTGATTACCTGCTGACTCCAGAGGAGGAGGCGTCGGGCGTATGCCGTGAGCGTATGCCGCCTTGGTGATTGATGTACGCCAAGGCAGCCATGCTGTCCGACCGGACCAGCACGTTTTTGTCCTCACGAGGGGCCGGAGCCTCCTCAGTGTCAAAAGGACAGCCAGCAACTCCAGGCAGTTGATGAGCCACCGCAGCCGGGGACCCGTCCACTGCCCCGATACTGCATGCCCGTTGCACACGGCACCCCACCCCTGCAGGGTGGCATCTGTTGTGACCATTACGCACCTCAAAACCTGCCCGAGCTGAACCCCCGATCGGAGAAAGGTCAGGTCTGACCAGGGGGTGAAGGTGCGAAGGCACTGAGGCATAACTGTAATGTGCCTGGTGCCGGTGTGCCACGCCGTCCAGGGAACACGACTCTGAAGCCAGTGCTGAAGCGGCCGCATGTGCATCAACTTGAGAAGGATTACCCCTGTCGAGGACGCCATGTGCCCCAGGAGCCTCTAAAAATGTTTCAGCGGGACCGCTGGAGTCCGCCTGATAAGTTTCAGACATTTCAGCACCGACTGCGCACTCTCGTTGGTGAGACGCGCTGACATACGGACAGAGTCTAGTTCCATAACGAGTTAAGAGGAGCTCTGCACTGGGGAGAGCTTGCTCTTTTCTCGGTTGACCCGTAGGCCCAGACGGTCTAGGTGCCGGAGCACGAGGTCCCTGTGCGTACACAACACATCTCACGAGTGTGCCAAGATAAGCCAGTCGTCGAGATAGTTGAGTATCCGCACGCCTTGCTCCCTGAGGGGCGCTAAGGTAGCCTCTATGAGTTTGGTGAAAACCAGAGGAGACAGGGCCAGACCGAAGGGCAGGTACGCTCTTCCCTCGAACCGCAAGAACAGTCGGAAGCTGTCTGCGGGCACAGGTGCACCGCTGTGATGTACACCGGATGTGTGAGCAGTGTACGCGTCACATGAGCAGCATGTAGAGAGAGCGGCTGCAAACCCAACGTTCGCACTTGCAGTGCATTTCATACTGACTGTGTACATGTGTAGGTGAGAGTAAAATGTAATATATTATAAATCCTTTAAATGCTTATGTTGTCTGGCCAACAATCTTTTGACAACAGTTGTGTTTTTGGAAAGTTTTGGCAACTTTTTAAAACACATTTGACATCACTTACATGCATTATAGTAAAATTGTTACTTTTCTTCACAACCCATGTGCATTTTGGCCTTTAGCAATGCACTTTCATATTAACTGAGTAGTGTAACAAATGTAGACTCAAAACGATTGCTGCCTTCTGCTTCAGCACTGCTCCTGTGACACAAGCATGAGCTGCTCACATGTCCTGTGTAAATGCTCTATATCTGTTAACATGGCCACTGAAAAAAAAATGTCACTATTGGAATTTAAACAATTAGAAGCTTTTGTATGTCACCAGATGTTCCATGTGTGTACGGTGATGTCATCAACAACTAGTTGTTTAGTTTGGTTCCATACACACTGATTAGATTTGTTTCTTTAGGTGGTTGTTACAGAGAATGTTTGGTTGTTACAGTTATGTGAATACTCTTGTGACAGTTAAAAGACTGAATGGTATTGTAATGGGTATGAATTGTTTGATTTTTCTTGCAGGTCTTTGTTTTTTCTGTGTGACCCAGCCGAAGATATCAAAAGATCAGATGTTGGCCTGGACAGATTTTGGCTTACAGTACTCCACACTGACTTCTTTGCTGTTCCCTGAATGACTGACTACCGTGTTATAAAGTAAAACTGAGCACCTGTCAGTTTGTGGAGTTTGTGTTGTAAAGTCGCACATGTGTAGGCTATCAGTAAATTGAAGGTTTTGTTATGAGCTGCTGTTTTCTATTTTTCTCTCTCACAACACAATAGTTTTACCTTTTCAAAGTCTTCACTGGAGGTGCACAAATATACTAAAAATAGACTAAAATATTTTCTACATATTCCCCACATACTTGCCTTTTATTCAGGTGTGCATTATTGTTATGCAGGTTGTCTTTAACAGGAAGATAGATAGGTTAAGAGTGACTAGGGACCAGCACCACTTCCACTTATAACACTGTTTAAAAAATGTATTTTAAAGAATCTGACATAAAGTTTTGGGATTTTAATGTCATCTCCACTCTGACAGGACTTGAATTGGTGCTAGTCCCTCAAAGTCACACAAAGTGTGTTTCCGCGTGTTATTCATTTTCCTGACGAGAAACCCTGATAAAACACATGTATAAGCTAATCAGCGTCTGTAGTAACAGACGCGTTCAAATGCAGCAGGGCTGCGCAAATTGCGTGGCATATCGCATTAAAGTACTGCGAGAGCGATTCAGATTCATACGGAGAAGTCGGCACTTGAATTACTCTCGCGGTACTTTAATGATATACGCCGATAGATTTGCGCAGCCCCGCATTAAGTGGAACGCGTCTTTTCCTAAAGACGCTGATTAGCATGTTTAGGTGTGTTTTATCAAAGTTGGGGTTAAATTCTGCAGGAAAAGGGATCTCGCGGGACAGAGTTGAGAACCACTGACAATGGCACGCTCTGCCCTTCGGAGTTAGTAAGGCATAATGATCACTTCATTTGGAATGTTCCCCTTGACAGTTCGGTGCGAATACAAGTACTGATACACCCCTAATGTATTTGTGAATGTATTTCGTAAAAATTATAAATCAATGTAACATGATGTTTAATACATTATTACAGTCTAACTTATATATTAGTTTTAAGTATTTTGAGATTGTTAATTTTTAATGTTTATTATGTTAAATTGTCAAGTAATTTCACCGAGCTGAAATCAACATCGAATCAATGTTAGGTAAGGGAACTATTTCATCGATTTTTAATGACAATAAATGTTATTTTGTATTTTTTGTAAGTTGTCTTATTTTGAGAGTAATAATATATAATATTGAATACAACATTATATAATTTTAAAAAGACCAAATTTAGACTTGAAACGGACGTCTTTTTATAGACGTCTTTTCAACGACCTGAAAAAGACGTCTTTTCACCTTTCACTTTTCAACCAAATTTGGACGTTGTTTGGATGTCTGGCAGTGACGTCTTTTCAACGACTTTTTGCTGGGTGGGATGTGTCAAAAACTATGAAGATATAGGGGATATATTCACATCCTTAAAATATCCGCAACAGTTGCTATGCAAGTAAATTACCTCAAAACCTAAGTCTCTCTCGTGAAAGGCACAATTAAAGAAGCCGACAGACACGTTTATTTGTAGCACCACATTTTACCAAACAGCATGGTGCATCTCTGGTACTGCTCCAAAGAATGAAAGAGAAACATTGAATTATAGCCTCTGGCCAATGAGTAATATATAGAAACAGCTCATGGCAAGCAGCCTGTTCACCTGGGAGCTCTCTGGCAGCCAGAAGCTCGTGCTCACTCGATTTATGCCTCATCGATCAGAGCGGTGCCAAAACTCCTCAGGGGAAAGAACTCTACCACCTGGATTTTCCATTGTATCTCCAACACTGATTCAAGCACGTGTCTGCTAACGTATTACTGTCAACTAAAGAACATCTGTCAGCGAGTACAACAGGTTTCAGCTTTGCGGTTATTCAAATGGGATGCTAGTCTCGTTGGTAATATTAGAGTGGCTACATTTCATTAAGGTCGACTGACAGATAGTCAAATGTACAGCACACACACTCTGTCTGTAGACAGACTACAGGGTAAAGTGTGAATAATACTGAAGAAATGTAAAGAAATGATTTAATCCCCTCTGAAAATGGACAAAGTTTTGTTATTTGTATAGTGAAGCAGGTTTTAACTCTTTAACTGTGGAAAAGAACTCAGTTATGTGTATGAAGGACAACTGGATATGCGTATGTGAGGACAGCTGAGAAGATCATCAGGGTCACTCTACCCTCTATCATGGACATATACACCACACACTGCATCCGTAAAGCTACCAGCATCTTTTCACCCTTCTGCCTTCTGTAAAAAGGTTCCAGATCAATCGTGCCCCCACCTCCAGACTGTGCAACAGCTTCTTTCCACAAGCCATTTGACTCCTAAATAAGACTCAGGACTAACACATATACGTACACTGTAACACCCACATTTGCACCAATAACTGCCCTACTTGCATATTTTTGCACCAACACTGCTGCTAGTTTCTCATTGAACGTTTACATGTACAGTAGTATGATTACATGGACAATGTTTAACTACTTGTTTGCAATCTGATGTTGAACGCTGTTTACTGTGGTTTATTTGTGTCACGTTTTTGCACTAAAGGCGTTGTATTTAACCTTTTTTTTCTTTTGCACTAAATGTTGTACTTGCACAGATTTGCACATGTGCACTTTATGTAATCTGTGTGTTTATGTCTTAAGTATGTATAACACCTTGGTCTTGGGGGAACATTGTTTTGTTTCACTGTGTACTGCACTGTATATTGTTGAAATGACAATAAAAGCCACTGAGAGAATTTGTTGTGTTTATTCATCTTTTTTGTGTGGGGTGTAAGTGTGCGTTTGTCAGACAGCACCCAACTCTTTAAAAACATACACACTGTTGTGAAGTGATGCAATGATTTGTACTGCAGAGTCTGGAAGCAGGATGGAGGAGGACGTGACTCATCTTCACGAATAGTTTGATGAACACAGGCATCCCTCTCACGCTCACCTATGTTCTTGCTCTTTGTTTGCTTTTCTTTGTTGACTATTAATTTTGAGGCCTAAAGTTGGACATTAGTGTGCATGCATATCTGCCTAATGTGCGTATGCAGTTGTTGTGACATCTATGATCTGATTATAGTGGGAGAGACAAATACGGTAAATGTTTTATTATACAGATTTTGATAACGCCAAATGCAAGGGTACATTCAAATGCCCCCAACAGTTTCCTGCAAAGTGAACTTCACAGGGTTTTCTAGCCAACTCAAGTGATATTCCTAATAGTAGGGAGTGTTACGCTCACTTTCATGGTCACTTCACAAAGTGATGTTCACAAATTTATTGCATTTTTAGCCAAATTTTGTGAAGTGACCATGAAACATAACAAGCATAACACTCCCTACCATAAGGAATCTCACTTGAGCATAATGTGGTATATGCACACGGAGCAATGGCGTCCTTCCGCTAAAATCTCAGCCAGCTCTGTTACATCCGGTGCCATAGGGAACAAAGGCGTTTCGCTTCAGGATGCACATAGGATTACAACAATGTGAGTCTAATTATTCAAACACTTCACCATACGTGGACAACTAAAAAGGAGAAGGAATTCAGGCTATCCGTTTCAAGGTACATCGACAAATATGAAAAAAAGCGAAGTGAACTTTTGCACTTACTAGAAGCATGATCACAGAGGCACTTAACAATGCTCACCCGTAGTGCTATCGGTTTGCCGAAATTTTAACGTTTTCTTACTAAACACATTGTTATCACTTGGTGAATATCCCCTTAGTGCTAAGAGAGCGGAAGTGACCTAGCTGGCAGCGATTTTAGCAGAAGTATGTCATCGTCCAGTGGATAGTTCACCCAAAACTGAAAATTCAGTCATCATTTACTCACTCCCAAGTAAATGCAAGTCAATGGGTACTGCCATTTTAAGAAAGTCACAGGTTTGAAAAGAGGGTGACTAAATGATGGCAGAATTTTCGGTTTTGGATGAGCTATCACTTTAAGTCAAGACAGCACTTTTATGTTCATTATCATAAAAAAATGTATATACAGTATATATACAGTATATATATATATATATATTATATTGCCACATTATGGTTTATATCAAAGTTTGGAGCATCATTATAGCTCAGAAGTGGTCACTAGGCAGTTGCACAGTGTGTGCGTGCGTGCATGTGTCTGGTTCAACACAGTTGATGAATAAATAATGATGGTGTGGAGTGCAATAAATGAGGAGACAAGAGACGAAGATGCGTCGGGTCCGCTTACTCTCCACTTTTATATATCTCACACCGAACAGCGAGTGAGTTCAAAACAAACAGCATACACATCTCAAAACCGGAACCCCAACAAAACCCCTCCCTCTCTTAAAGGTACAGTACCTTGGTGAATGTCTCCGTTAATATTACTCGTGGTTCGCCACACAGGCCCCCCCAGAATTCACCCCTAAAAACAGGCCAGACCGAACAGGTACCCCCCCAAAAAAACATAGGTCTCTATTCATACTTGCAAAACAGAACATCTTTTACAGTGTTTATAAAAGTCAATGTATGGGGGGCGTATCAGGCGGCCATAACGGCTTCGCTTAACAGGAGAGGGGGGCGAAGGGCCAGGGGCAGGGCAGGGGCTGAGGCTGCCGCAGGGGGGCGCCCTCGCCGAGGAGGCTGGGCCAGCTGAAGTGGTTTACTAATATCCACATGAGCAGGCTTGAGACGGTCTATCGCCACCCGCTCAGGCCTGCCGCCCATATCCACAACAAAGTTCTTAGACCCTCCCACCAGGACACGGGAGGGTCCATCGTAGGGGGGCCGCAGTGGGGTACGATGGCCATCGTGGCGGATGACTTTGAAGGGTGCCAAGGGGGCCTTGGTATGACGAATCACCTTTGCGCGCTGGCATGCCACACAGGCATCAGCCCATGCCCTGATGTCCCTCCGCAGTCCCGGCCAGATGAGCTTGGCCCCCACCAGCTTGGTAGAGGCCTTCACCCCCGGGTGGGAAAGGCCGTGGATGGCATCAAAAACCTTACGTCTCCAGCCAGCAGGTACCATAGGGTGCGGTTGGCCAGTGGAGACATCACAGAGGAGTGTAATGTTGGCCGTGTCAAAAACCACATCCTCCATGAGCAGTGCCATGGGGGCCGTCCTGTAGGCTTGCACCTCAGTGTCCGTGTTCTGATCCACCGCCATAGTAGCGTAGTCGAGGCCCAAGTGGACGGACCCAGCAACAGCCCGGGAGAGGCAGTCGGCGACGAAATTGTCTTTACCGGCCACGTGCTGAATTTCAGTAGTTAACTCTGAGATGGCATAGAGCTGACGCTGCTGTCGACCAGACCATGGTTCCGAAGACTTGGCCATAGCAAATGTCAGTGGTTTGTGGTCTACTAAAGCCGTGAAACGCCGGCCCTCCAACAGGAACCGGAAATGATGGGTGGCAAGGAAAAGACCCAGGAGCTCCCTGTCGAAGGCGCTGTATTTCCTCTCGTTGTCACGGAGCTTCCTGCTGAAAAAGGCCAGCGGCTGCCAGTCTCCGCCCACCCACTGTTCACACACCGCCCCCACGGCGTAATCCGAGGCGTCCGAAGTAAGAGCCACTGGGGCGGTCGGAGACGGGTGCGCCAGCAGAGCAGCGTTGGCCAGCGCGGTTTTGGCAGGATCAAAGGCATCAGTCATTGCTGGGGACCAATCCAACACGTCCGCCGGCCTCCCACCCCGCAAGGCGTCGTATAAGGGTCGCATAATTTGGGCCGCATGGGGGATGAAACGGTTGTAGAAGTTCACCATACCCAAGAACTCCTGCAGGGACTTCACAGTGCGTGGGCGTGGGAAACTGGCGACGGTGTCCACCTTTTTGCAGGGAGGGGCACGGCCCCCTGCGGGGTGACGTGGTGGCCGAGGAAAGTGATGGACGACCAGCCAAACTCACACTTAGCCGGGTTGAGGATGAGACCATGCTCGTTGAGCCGGCCGATTAGCTGCCTGAGATGCGTCAGGTGGTCGTCCGCGGACGCGCTGGCCACGAGAATGTCATCCAAGTAAACAAATAGGAATGGCATGTCCCTCAGCACAGAGTCCATGAGGCGCTAAAACGTCTGCGCTGCACCCTTGAGGCTGAAAGGCATCCGTAGGAATTCAAAAAGGCCAAAGGGTGTGATGACTGCTGTCTTGGGGACATCCTGCGGGTGGACAGGCACCTGGTGGTAACCGCGCATCAGGTCCACCTTCGAAAAGATGGTGGCGCCGGCTAGATGGGCGGAGAAATCCTGTATGTGCGGTACTGGGTACCGGTCGGTGGTGGTGGCATTGTTCAGGCGACGGAAATCACCACAGGGATGCCAACCGCCATCAGCCTTGGTCACCATGTGTAGGGGGGAGGCCCATGGGCTGTTAGAGCGGTGCACGATGCTGAGGTGCTCCATGGTAGCGAACTCCTCAATGGCGATCGCGAGCTTGGCAGAGACGAGGCGCCGGGCTCGTGCATAGACTGGGGGGCCAACCGTGGTGATGTAGTGCTCCACGCCATGCTTAGCCACCGCCAATGAAAACGTGGGCGTGGTTATGTCAGGAAACTCAGCCAGCAGGCATTGATACAGGTCCCCGGTGGCAAGCGTATTTGACAGACAAAGCGCCCCCACCCCTCCAAGCATGCAGGGGTACAAAGCAAAAGAAAGGGCGTCGATCAGGCGGCAGTTTGTAACATCCACCAACAGTCTGTAAGCGCAGAGGAAATCCGCCCCCAGGAGCGACGTAGATACGGCGGCCATTACGAAATCCCAGCCGAATCGCTGCCCGCCGAAACACACTTCCACATACCTCGTGCCATAGGTACAAATGGGTGTGCCGTTAGTGGCGTCCATCGGAGGGCCATGCCTGCCAGCCATAGTATCCACAGTCGTCGCCGGCAGGATGCTGTGTTGAGCCCCAGAATCGACCAGCAGCCGCCGGCCGGACAAGGTGTCAGCGATGAATAACAGCTTGCAGTCACGGCCAGCACCCATAGCTGTTAATGAGCGCCGGCCAGGGCTTTTCCCTGGGCTCTAAAACTGCAAGGCTGACGACACTGCTTGGCCTTGGCCCCAAACCTGGAATGGTAATAACACCACCCTTCCTCACGCTGTCGGCGGGCCGTCACGGCAGCTGCGGTGTCCAGGTCGTCCTCCGGGGGGCCAAGCGGGGCAAACGTGTGCTGGGGGGCAAAAGCGCATGGACAAACTGCTGCCGGTTGGCGAGGAAAATCCTGTCCGCCTCCACAGCCAGCTCCTGGTAGTCTCTGGAGGAAGGAAGGGGGGGACTGGCCAGTGCGGTGTGCACGGGTACTGGAAGCTGCCGCAGAAAAATGTGGGCGAACAAGAATGAGGGATCCGCTGCGCCCAGCACAGCTAGCATCCTCTCTATTTACTCGGACGGCTTGCTGTCACCAAGGCCGTTCAGAGACAACAGGCGGTCTGCTTTCTCCAGCTCCGACAGCTCAAAGAGATTCAACAGAAACGTTTTGAGTGCGTCGTATTTGCCGTCAACCGGAGGAGCCTCTAACAGCACCATAGTCCTGGCTGTCGTCGAGGCATCTAAGGCCGCTACCACGTGGAAATATTTTGTAACATCCTGTGTTATTCCTCTCAGCTGGAACTGGGCTTCGATGTGTTGAAACCACGGCCGTGGTTTGTGCTGCCAAAAGTCCGTTAATTTGACCGTGGCGGTGCAGGTAGCATCGACATTAGCCGCGCCGCTAGCAGCAGCATTTTCATTACCATCGTGGTGTTACATAATTCAGTCGTATCCAACTCGCGTCAGGGTCACCATTTGTGGAGTGCAATAAATGAGGAGACAAGAGACGAAGATGCGTCGGGTCCGCTTACTCTCCACTTTTATATATCTCACACCGAACAGTGAGTGAGTTCAAAACAAACAGCACACACATCTCAAAACCGGAACCCCAACAAAACCCCTCCCTCTCTTAAATGTACAGTACCTTGGTAAATGTCTCCTTTAATATTACTCGCGGTTCGCCACAATGGCAATTTAAGAAGCTGCCCCTTTTCTGCTGAAAGCAAAGAGGCTTCTAGCTGCATTTGGGGTGTAGACGAGTATGTTTAGGGGCCCTGTGGAGCATGGCAAAGTTTAGATCACAGTAAGCATTTGCTCATGACTAGTGGTCACTAATTCAGATTTTGATTACATTTCTGCATTTAACAGACACTTTTATCCAAAGGAACTTAATGTCTAATTAATTTGATCAATTTGTGTGTACTCTGGGAATCGAACTTGTGACCTTGCCGAACTCAAAGAGCATGTTCCTTTTCATTTTGAAGGTGAACTACACCTTTAAATGTGCAAGTGTAGATAATATATAGTATCAATTTATGAATTAAAGCTGCAAGCAGCGATGATCGGGCCCTCGCGCAAAAGTGAAACCGCAACCCTGTGCCATCACCACTCGTCGGCCTCAGGAACAGTGAACGGTGGGCAACGTGCATATAAGGAGTTACATTATAGATTTTTCCGTGCCATATTCCCTTTTTCCAGCTGGTGGCGCTATGACTATAAGTGAACACTGACATGGATATGTGTTCAGGCCAGGACTCTTATCAAACATGTGAAGTGTGAGGCCGGTCAGACATTGCGTGCCTGAGTTACTATAGCTTCCTGTTTCATGGCGAAACTTCAAACTGTGTCAGGCCGCCACGGACACGCCCCTCAACGAAAAGTCAGGAACTTGCAATGTATCTTCACAGAGGTCTGAAGATCATACTGGCTGTACTCTTCAAATATATGCTGACCTGTTCGAACCTCTATGAGGAGTCAATCACAGTTTGAAACATGTCACTTCCGGTTTCCTGCAGGTGGCACTATAACTGTATCTGAAAATTACCATGTAGATGTCTTCAGGCCAGGTCTCTTATCAAACATGTGAAGTTTGGGGCAGGTCAGACATTGTGTGCCTGAGTTACTATAGCTTCCTGTTTCATGGCGAAACATCATACTTTGTCAGGCCTCCAGGAACACGCCCCTCAATGAAAAGTTAGGTTCTTGCAATGTATCGTCACAAAGGTCTGAAGATCATACTGGCTGTACTCTTCAAATATGATGCTGACCTGTTTGAATCTCTATGAGGAGTCAATCACAGTTTGAAACATGTCGCTTCCTGTATCCTGCAGGTGGCGCTATAACTGTATCTGAAAATTACCATGTAGATGTCTTCAGGCCAGGACTTTTATCAAATGTGTGAAGTCAGGGTTCTGTTGGACATTGTAGGCCTGAGTTAAAACAAATTCTTGTTCATGTCGAAATGCCAAATTTTGGCAGGCCGCCAGGGTCACGTTCCCCCACGAAAAGTCAGGATCTCCACAATTTCGCTTCGCAAAGGCCTTAAGATGAGAATGACATGAAGATGATGTTGATCGGATTAAAACTCTAGGAGGAGTTCGTTAAAGTACGACGACTGGAAATTGAAACAAATTACAAAATTGCACAGGAAATCAAAAATCACGCACTTCCTGTTGGGTTTAGAGATGTGCCCCAAGAGACTTTTCTTAATGATTCGGGGTGTTCTATGAGCCCACCAAATTTGGTGTATGTACGTTTTGCTTAGCGGCCTGGGCAGTTCTAGGTGGCGCTAGTGAGCCAATTTGCCACGCCTAATTTTGAAACCCCTATCATACGTAAATTTTCGCCAAATTATTGTGAGTTTTTAAGCATGTTTAGGCCTTCAAATTAGCGATCAAAGAGGGAGAAGAACACAGAAACAATAGGGCTCTGCATTGCGGTGCAAGCCGGTGGCTTGCTCCTCCGTGCTCGGGCCCTAATTATACATATGACAAATATGCTTTATTATCTGTGAGCTACTTTTTATATATCTTCGCAGAGCTCAGTAAATGTGCCATGAACTCTTAGGATCATGCTGGATGTGAATCATAGAGCTATATCTGAACAATGATAATTACACAACTCATATTTCTCAAGAGACCTCTGAATTAGCTACAACTATAAGACAGGGATGGATATAGTCTAAAGAGAACAGAATGGTGACTAATCTCACAGAGCGACACTGCGTGTGAGCATCACATAGCCGAATGTTTGCTATGTTGCAATGCGGTTGTGGCCAATTCAACAGATGCTTTCACTCTATGTGCTGGTGAGTGTGGTTCTCTGCAGAGAGTTAAATGGATGGAGCTTAAAATCAAGGCCTTTCTCCATTGTCCCATCTGCAAACTCATTTACAAGAAAATTTTGAAGAGTCTATGCTAAGTAACAGAGAGAGAGACTGGGAGAAATTAATTTTAAGATTATGATTCCTATTTATTCTAATGGCCATGAAGACTAAAGTATAATTGGATTTATTGTCCATTACGTGTCCATTCACATCTGAACATCTGCCATTGGAAACGCAGATGCATTTTATACCCAAAAACAACCAGAGACATATAATCCCTAAAAACTCAAGCGCCATTTAACGGCTTGTATTGATTTATGCTGCATTTTCCTCACAGCATATAACCGTGTGTATGTGTGTTAGGCTGTGCAGAAGTCGTGCACGGCGAGTGAATGACTGCAGCTCGTTGCAGAGTGCGATTCCTATTGTGCCGTTGCTTAGACACCGTTGCCATAGCAACAGGCTCTAGTGCAGTGTAAAAACACAGAATGAAATAATAAAGAGATGGTGTGAAAACAGGGCACAACCCTCTCTAGTCTCTCCATTATGAGAAAGCTTGGTTTATAAATGGACAGACTGACCGCATAAGTAAACGTGGCATACGCTTACATCTTTGCCATACAGTACCTGAGTCATGCTAACTAATAATTGTTGTGTCTGTGGACATGTTTTTATATCCCGGTGGGGACCTAAACCTGAATGCACACCAACACATGGGGACTCGTGTCACCATGGGGACCAAAATTGAGGTCCCCATGGGCAAAAAAGCTTATAAATTGTACAGAACAATATTTTTTAAAAATCTAAAAATGCAAAAGTTTTCTATGATCTTTAGGTTTAGGGGTTGGGTTAGGGATAGGGGATAGAATATACAGTTTGTACAGTATAAAAAACATTACGCCTATGGACTGTCCCCACGGAAGATAGTAAACCAGACATGTGTGTGTGTGTGTGGTGTGTGTGTGGTGTGTGCTGTGTGTGTGGTGTGGTGTGTGTGCGTGTGGTGTGTGTGTGTGCGTGTGTGTGTGGTGGTGTGTGTGTGTGTGTGTGTGTGGGTGTGTGTGTGTGTGTGTGTGTGGTGTGTGGTGTGTGTGTGTGTGTGTGGTGCGTGTGTGTGTGTGTGTGGTGTGTGTGTGTGTGTGTTTGTGTGTGTGGTGTGGTGTGTGTGCGTTCATGTTTGTATATCCCGGTGGGGACCTAAACCTGAATCACACCAACACATGGGGACTCGTGTCACCGTGGGGACCAAAATTGAGGTCCCATGGGCAAAAAGCTAATAAATTGTACAGAACAATATTTTTTACAAATCTAAAAATGCAAAAAGTGTTCTATGATCTTTAGGTTTAGGGA
Source organism: Triplophysa rosa (assembly GCF_024868665.1). Taxonomy (NCBI): domain Eukaryota; kingdom Metazoa; phylum Chordata; class Actinopteri; order Cypriniformes; family Nemacheilidae; genus Triplophysa; species Triplophysa rosa. The sequence continues at coordinate 18,440,372 of NC_079890.1, read as the reverse complement.
TAGGGTTAGGGATAGGGGATAGAATATACAGTTTGTACAGTATAAAAACATTACGCCTATGGACTGTCCCCACGGGGATAGTCAACCAGACAGTGTGTGTGTGTGTGTTGTGTGTGTGTGTGTGTGTGTGTGTGTGTGTGTGTGTGTGTGTGTGTGTGTGTGTGTGGTGTGTGTGTGTGTGTGTGTGTGTGTGTGTGGTGTGTGTGTGTGTGTGTGTGTGTGTGTGTGTGTGTGTGTGCGTGTGTGTTGTGGTGTGTGTGTGTGTGTGTGCGTGTGTGTTGTGTGTGTGTGTGTGTGTGTCGTGTGTGTGTGTGTGTGTGTGTGTGTGTGTGGTGTGTGTGTGTGTTCATGTTTGTATATCCCGGTGGGGACCTAAACCTGAATACACACCAACACATGGGGACTCGTGTCACCGTGGGGACCAAAATTGAGGTCCTCATGGGCACAAAAGCTAATAAATTGTACAGAACAATATTTTTTACAAATCTAAAAATGCAAAAAGTGTTCTATGATCTTTAGGTTTAGGGATAGGGTTAGGGATAGGGGATAGAATATACAGTTTTTACAGTATAAAAACATTACGCCTATGGACTGTCCCCACGGGGATAGTCAACCAAAGCGTGTGTGTGTGTGTGTGTGTGGCCTGGGAAAATTATGAGCTTGTTCCACCCTGGTAAACACACTTTAAAGGCCACCTTGAGAGTCTTAACACCCAGGTTCCCCAAAGAGCCCCCTTGTTTGCACATATGTTCACAACTACAAGCGCAATCAAAGTCTTATTTTAGGTGTAAATAGTAATTTTATAATGAGGGGAATCCCTCCAGTCAGACATAGTTACTCTCACAGATGAGAGATTCTTCAACCATGCTGATCAGACGACAAGGCTGACTCTTTATCAGTGTTGCTCACTAAAACCCACCCGCTCCAACAAAAACCAGCCCAATTTTTAACACTGCAATGTCAACAATGATAATGACCATTTTATCTCCTTAAAACAAAGTATGACAAGATGACAAAAGATAATAAAAACGAGGAAAACAGATCAAACGGATCTATAGAAAATGCATTACAGAGAGTTAGAAAATATGATTTATAAGTCCGGAAACCACTTCAAAGCGACAATCAAGAAATTAACCAATGACTTTAACCCTAAAAAAAGTGCAAAAAGTGCCCATTATAATTAATCGGAAAGCAACGTGAGTAGGCATTTTACACTCATTCATGAACTTCATGCACACACCACGGCAGCAAAAAATGTGTAACATCTGAGAGAACTACAGTACGTATTTTGTGAAATATATTTAGCAGAACATGTAATGCAAAATTTAGCAAGTCCAGCAGCTGTAAAGAGTATGCCAGAGTACAGTCTGTACAGTTTAAAGGTGTGCTGATGATGAACAGAAGTACTGTATATTCCCATATTCAGTTTGATTTCTATTAAATTATTCAACTGTGCTCTGAATTCAGTTATAGTTATATTTTCGAGTCGTCTGTCACCACATCCACGTTGTGAGATTTGAGTTACTCTCCCATTACCGTGCAACATATATTTGGGCCACTTGGCATTGTGATCGCTTCAATAGGCTATACAAAATCTGGTCCTGTATCCCGACAAAACCCCGTCACTCACGAGTCATCACATCTCAACGGTGGATTGATTGACAGGTCTCCCTATCCCAGACCTGATTGGTTAAACTGAACCAATAAGGGCTGTGTGTTTATGACTGCACTACACATTATTTTCGAATGTTTTGAAATTACTTGACTAAATAAAAGCAAAGAAAAGGCAAGCTGCTTGGGCGGGTTTTTAATTTCCAATGCATTTTTCTCCGGTCTAACCCGCCCAAGCTGGCCACACTGCTCTTTATCTGTAAGAGCTGCAGATGAAGGCACTCACCAGCACTTACAAACCTGTAAGAATACTTCATACAGAATAGAGTGTGAAATATCTCATTTACGCTGCTCAATTTTGTATGCAAGTGTGGTGGTACCTCTTCAAGGGGCAATAAGAAATGTACCAAACAAAATAAGATAACATGGATACTCATTACTGTATATTATGATGATAAGATGATAACTGGCAGAATAGCATAACAGCCTTAGAGCTTGTTAACCCGGTTGGCCTCGTAGCAAAAGCAACAAAAGCGACATATTACGCTTATACTATAAATAAGGCAAAGCGATCAATAAATATACAGAGGCGAGTTGAATAAGCGTGCTCCTGTTTGTCTGCGTGAATATAATTTATCCTCACAGGAGTCTGATGGAAAACATAGACATAAAGAATGATGCATGGGGCATTGGTTGTTATGCAGCCATGGTGAAGCCGCTTCTGTGTGTTTGTTTCTAGGCTTGTCTGTGTGAAGAGGCAGAACAGAATGCAGTGTGATGAGATTTTGTAATGTCTCCAGATGGTTGGGCAGCATTTGAATGAATCCCAAATGAGAGATTTGCATACAGTTTACATGTGTGAATTCAGCCTTCAAGATAAGTCGCGTCTATAAAGATGGTTTATTGGAAGGGAAGGTAAAGTATATTGAATCTCAAACAATTACTTCAGGTAGACATTAGACAGACACATTTGTTACCTGCTCTGTTCATTTCTAAAACCTCCTCCTGGGCAACCAGAGAGCAATGATCACTTCGCGGGCTGAGGTGGGGCGAGTTCATGGCTGACTTACAGTAATTGGGTGAACCCAGTTGTGGGGCACGGGGAATATGCTTGTTCTTTTTCTTTGGTAGTTTCTGCTTAGCCATGGCTAGAGAGTAATACATCCCAAAGTTATTGACAATGACGGGCACGGGCATAGCGATGGTTAATACACCCGCCAGGGCGCACAATGCTCCCACCAACATGCCCGACCATGTCTGAGGGTACATGTCTCCTTAGCCCAGCGTGGTCATAGTCACAACGGCCCACCAGAAGCCGATGGGGATGTTTTTGAAATGTGTGTGCTCGCTGGCGCGTGGGTCGTTGGGGTTGGCACCGATTCGTTCCGCGTAGTAGATCATGGTGGCAAAGATGAGCACTCCAAGAGCGAGAAAGATGATGAGCAGGAGAAACTCGTTGGTGCTGGCACGGAGGGTGTGCCCCAGTACGCGCAGCCCCACAAAGTGTCGGGTCAGCTTGAAGATCCGGAGGATCCGGACGAAACGCACCACTCGGAGGAACCCAAGGACGTCCTTTGCTTCAGAAGAGGACAACCCGCTCAGACCCACCTCCAGGTAAAAGGGCAAGATGGCCACAAAATCTATGATGTTGAGGGCATTTCTGATGAACTTCTTTTTGTCTGGACAGAAGGTGATACGCATGAGGAACTCAAAGGTGAACCATACCACACACACACCCTCTATGTAGGTTAGGTAGACTACTGTCTCTGTCTCCTGGTTAATCCTGGAGCTGTTGTCATGCGGGTTAAAATATGTCCGGTTAATGATGGGGTTGAAGGCCTCGTGCGTCTCCAGGCAGAACGTGGTTATGGAAACCAGAATGAAGAAAAGCGAAGCAAATGCCACCCACTGCAGAAAAGAGAGAGAGGGAGAAAGAGAGGACAGAGGGGTAAAAATGAAAAACACAATGTTAAAAAATGCATTTTCTATCCATTCAAAAAACACTTTTCATAGAGGCAAGAGTTAAACTGAGGTCAGTACTTTAAAGCATTATCCAAAAGGCCTCTCTTAGTGCAAAACATATCCTTGATCTCTTCACTCTGTATGTGTATGGTTACAGGGATGTTGGTCAAGTAAAAAACATCCTGGATCAAGATTTTTTTGATTGGTTATAGTTCACCCAAAAATGAAAATCCTGTCATTATTCACTCACTTCCGGGTCATTTCTTTCTTCTGCAGAACACAAAAGAAGTTTTTTTTAAAGAATGTTGGTATCCAAACAGCGGCGGCGCAGCACCCATTCACTTCTATTCTATTGACACAAAACCAATGCAAGTGAAGGGGTGCCAGTTAACAACATTCTTCAAAATATCTTCTTTTGTGTTCTGCAGAAGAAAGACATTCATACGGGTTTGAAATGACAAGAGGCAGAATAAATGATAACAGAATTTTCATTTTTGGGTGAGCTATCATTTTAGAACTTTTACTATCGTTGTGGGGACATTAAATGTACACACAAAGACTTTCCAATGTTTCTCTCCAACACATGCTAATGAGAACAGAGAATAAGCAAGTACATTAGAGCAGTTCTTTCATGGAGGTTTTGTCTGTCACTTCTGTTCATATAACAACATGCAGGTAAATGTATTTATTGTACAGGTTTCTTTTTTTGATGCCTTTATGTTCTGTGATATTTGGACAAACTCCAGCGCTGATAATTATTCTAGTGAGAAAACTTGCTAAACATAACTAACCAGCAAAACAAAGCCACTGAGGACCAAACAAAGCCAGATAATAGAAATCAGCAGCTGAGGGCTCTCAAAGCCATCAGCAAAGTGTAGTAATGAGCTGAATGAAAGAACACAATAAACATACCAATGACAACAGCCCGGAGCTCATGAGATCTGGAGAAAAACACCAACACAACACACTTTGTAATGTTATGAGGAATCTCATTTCTTTGTTTTACTTGAGTTTTAATTTATTTATTAATCACAGTTTATGTTTTGAGTGCCCCTCTCACCCTAAGGCCCACAATAACACCCATAGTTACACATTTTTTCTCACCAAAAACAGGCAATTATATTTGATCATATATACTTGATTTTTCAACATTTAAAGAATATATCCCCAAGCTGTCCCTTCACACAGAGCTGGATAAGATATTTTTTATGAAATATAAAATGATTTGCCTCTTACTGTGTCCTTGCAATTTCTTACAGGTGTACAGAATGGTCTGCACAACATGGCCTTGGGTGAGCCTCCTACAGTAAGTCCCACGCTTGAAGTCTTTTACAGCAGAACCTACAGCTTGAGCAACACTTGAAATCACAGAGGTGAAACTCTCTTGCACAACAGCAAGATCAGTAAGTACACAGGTTTAATAGAGTAAAGAACAAATATCAATCAAATAATACCTAAACTGAGTGCATATAAAAAGTTCAGGAAATTTCCTGGTTTCCATTAGCGGTTATAATTCACAATGACCATTACAACATAATGCATATATTTCTGTCGGGCTAACAGCTGAAGAGTCTGAAACTGAATGAGTGATTCATGCTATTTTCAAGTTCAAAGTTTTTGTTGGCGTAGTTGTTTGCCTGTGATATTTAATTCTATTCTCTTTGGCATATTCACAATGATGAATTAGCCTTGCTGGACTGTTTGGGTTGAGAATCATGTTACCTGCTCATCACAGGGATAAACTATGATTTGTCTTGCATTATAAATGAAATATATCCTAGCTTTACGTCTTTATAAATACACATATGTTATGATCCCGCCTGTCTAGCAGCTGTATCTCTTGTTCCCTTTCTGTCGGTCTCTCGACGTTGTGTCGAGCCGTCAGATGGGGTTCGTCCCTGAGAACCGATTGCTTCCGACTTCTTAGAAAAGGCCAATGAAATTGGCGAATGAAATTTGCATGCCGGACTCCGCCCCCGGATATCCGGGTATAAAAGGGAGACGGCTTGCCTCATTCATTCACCTTTTGTTCTTCAGAACCTTCGCTCATGATCAACAGACTTCGCTACAAGATAAGCAACTACAAGACTGCCGGTTCTACGACGTGGTGCAGCGGACTGTCCCTTCCTGCGGTGACTTCCCCTGGGCATCTTGGCAGTTCCAGAAGTGTTCTAGTTTTTTCTCTAAAAGAGCAAATTTCTCCAGCGTGGCATGTCCCACTGTTCTCGTGGGTGCAACACACTCATCGAGGAGGGGGACGGACAAGAGGTCTGCTTCCAGTACGCTGGGGCAGCCCTTGTGGATACGTCCAGAGGTGGGTAGTAACGCTACATTTACTTCGTTACATTTACTTATATATGTACTATGTACTAATATGTACTTTTTAAGTAAAATTAAAAGTGTGTACTTTTACTCTTACTTAAGTAAATTTCTAATAGAAAATCTGTACTTTTACTCCGCTACGTAACTTACATTGCGTGACATTCCTTCGTTCCTTCATTTTAAAATATGCTTTTTAAAACGCGTTGTTTATTTCAAGGTTGTCGTCTCTTTTTACGGGCATTCCCGAGTGATCGATTCTTTTGAGTCGATTCTTTTGAAAGCATTAATTGAACAATGGGCAAAACCATTTGAATAGGCTAATGAATCAGTTCAAATGATTTGTTCAGTTCGCAGCACGATCTCAATCATCTGAAGCAGGATTGCTCACTCCTCGTAGCACGAAACTTAAGAACACGCAGAACACAAAGAGCGTTGGATGAAGTGGATATTAATCTATATCTATACAATCAAAACTGCAAATGTGTCATATTGTTTGCCAGCAATGATAAATGCCCGCCATATGCGCGCACCCGCGCGACTTGTTCGTCAGACACAGAGACGTGGGCTTGCAGAAATATACATTTGAAGAACAGAAGGAAGAAAACTTGTTGATGGGCGTGTGGTTCACTGTTTACTGTTTGTTTACAAGTAAGAGCGTTTCACAACACACACATGACACAACACGAGAAAACATGAGCTTTGTTCAAAAATGTGTATTTCATTTAAGAGAGCACTGCAGATGCTCTAGATCATCTTAGGAAATGCTCTGAGTTTAGTTAATGCTTTAGTTTGACATGGTCTATTATTCTAAATAAGTTGTGTAAACTACATTGACATCAGGGGCCTGTTTCAATAAGGAGGTTCAACCAACACCGAGTTAAAATGTGAACTCTGAGTTGATTTACTCAGAGAATCGCAACTCTGAGTTTTCGGTTTCAGAACAGGTGATTTCAATTAGTTCAATCCACTCTGAGTAAGTTCACTCTAGGTTACGCGCGTGCACCATTGATTTAAAAAGCCATCATCAATTGAGCGAAGATAGCACGATTCACCATGGCAACAGCACCAAAAAAAGCAACATGGCGGCAGAAAGCACATGAGAGTGAGGCACACTTTCCGCTCGATTTACTTATGTCCTGAAAATGACTTAAGTTTAAATTAATAAATTGATACCAATAAACAAATAAATTAATCATTAAATGAATGAAACAACAGAAATAATAAAAAAATCGTATGTTCTCACTCGCCATGAGTGCTCTAGTTACGCAAGTAAGACGTGATGGTGTATAGGACACCTGTAGGGCGTCAGACTCTCGTGCAAAGTTAGACTGATCGCCGGTTCGAATCTTGCTCTGAACAGATTTCACTTGGAATGGCTGTATGTCAAATTTACTTGTTTATTACCTTTATCGCTTCATTTCTGCATGTATGTCTGTATTTATTAATTTCTTCATTCATGCACTTTATTTATGTGTAAGGATGTTTGAGATATATTTTGATACATCTAATTCATTGTAAAGAAAAACTGTACAGTTTTAATAAAAATGCACAGGGAAATGACAAAATTCCACTCGGTGCTCTCCTGAAATCAAAGTACATTCCAATGAATTAATGCAGCCTCTTCATGAATCCTCTATAAAAGCACATATGACATACAGTATAAGTCACTGAGATGGTCTCTGTGTAATCAAAATGTGTCCCATGAATGACTGTATTAATGAATGAATGGATGAGTTACACCACTTGCGCTTTAAAAGGGGGAGGAGATCGAAATAAACTCTGGGTTTACCAAAGAAAACCTGCTCCCGACCAGGTTAGGTTCACAGAGTAAGTTACTATGGTTACTGACTCTGAGTATAAGATACCTCTCCTTTAGAAACGGGCTTGAGTTACCCCGCTTTCTCAGGTTTGACATACCTCACATTCTGAAACGGAAAACCCAGAGTTTCCCTCATTTCAGGGTTAATATACTCAGAGTTTTCACTAAACCTCCTTTCTGAAACGGGCCCCAGGACTAGATGAAATTTACAGAAATGCTTGTCTCTTCTGTGTTTGTCTATTCTTTAGTCTCTCTAATATATTGCAAAGATATCTGCTTATGATAATTAAAAATATTGATTAAAATGTAATATTAAAATATTGTCTTAATATTAATTTTATGTAGTAGGCCTATATAATCAGATACAAAGTAACTAAGTAACTAGCTACTTGAGTAGTTTTTTCATTGCATACTTTTTTACTTTTACTCAAGTAATTTTTAAAATAGTGACTTTTACTTTTACTTGAGTAACAATTTCTCTAGTTACTTGTACTTTTACTTGAGTAAAGAATTTGGCTAATCTACCCACCTCTGGATACGTCCTGCACGCACAATTCAGACGTTGACAATTCAGACGTTGTGTCACGGGTGGCTGTGTTCCCACGGGACTCAGCCACCACCTCGTCTGCTTCCCGTTCCGTGACGGCAGGACTACGGCCCTGCCGTCCGCTATGGCGAGCAGCGAGGGTGATATGAGGATTACTGTGAGTGCTAATCCGTCAGCCACCGGCTCGCGGACCATTCACACCTCGTCTCGCTCGTCTGACCGTTCCCCATGAGACGGTCCCACCGTCTTGTTCCTCAACCACGTATTCGGAAACAGTGCGTGATGATGAGATGTCCATTGCAGCATCAGAGGGCGACTTACTGGCATCGGACTTTGACGATTCCTCGGAGCTCCTTCCCTCGGGGGGTAGAGCCCAGGAAGAAGCGGAAGTGGAAATGTCAGCCATGCTTTCCCGGACCGCCGGCATTGGGTTGCAGTGCACCGCACTGCCTCTCCCAACACTCGCGGCTGGATACATGGTACCTCGGGTTTGAGAGCGGCTCCAAGCCGTACTCGCCCCCAGTGCCGTCTTTCCCCGGAAGTGCATGAGGACCTTAGTACGACCTGGAACACCCCCTTCGGCGCGTGCACGTCAACTAGTTCCATCGCCCTTTCTTCCCTCGATGGTGGGGCAGCTAGAGGATACGTCGATGTCCCCCAGGGGCTCGACCTAGACTCCGTCCAAAGCATGTAGGTTTTTCGGCATCTAGAGTGTCGAGAGCTTACTCTGCTGCGGCCAAGCTGTCCCCTCTCTCCAGCTATGGCCATCCTGCAGGTCAGGCCAAGGCGTTGAGAGAGCTCCACGAGGGTAAGACCGACCCAGCGCTTATGCAGGAACTCCGCGCCGTCACCGACCTCCTCTACGGGCGACCAAGGTGACGCGGGGCCCTGGGTCGGGCGATGTCCACACTTGTGGTCCAGGAGAGACACCTCTGGCTGAACCTTGCACAGATGAGTAATGCCGAGAAAGTCCGCTTTCTCGACCACCCATCTCGCAAGGGGGGGCTGTTTGGTGATACTGTCGAGCCACAGTTCTCGACAGTAAAGAAGCAGACAGAGGATATCAAGCATATCTCCCCCGCCGCGATTCGGCCGCCCTCTGCCGTCGAGATCCCGTGCACCGTCTGCTTCCAGCAGCCCTGGTCCTCTTCGACGCTTCTTCGGTTTCGGCGCCCCCCACTCAGGCGGCCCCCGGAAGAAGACATCGAAGAGGAGACCACCCCCCTCAGCAGCCACGAGCGAAGCCGAACGGCCCTCATGGGAAACCCCAGGGAGATCAGAATACCTTCGGGCCCGACCCCAGCCATTCCTCGCTGGTTGGTCGATCCGGGACGGTCCTGCCCCGTCCCAACAGCCCACTTCTAAGAGTTTTCTCTCTCTCTCTGGGTGTTTATCACACCGCTCTCACCCTCTACAGATGGTGTTGGCAACTTGACGTTGCGTCACGGCGAGACCAATGTCGAGGATAATCAGCAGCCTAAGCACTCTCAATCGACGGTGCTTGTGCTACATCATCTCTGGGTATTATCACAGCCGCTCTCACCCTCTACACAGACGGTGTTCGGCAACTCAACGTTGAGGCAAGACCCAATGTTGAGGATAATCATCAGCCTATGCACTCTCATCGATGGTGCGTTGTGCTACATCTCGCCAGCAGGTAAAACGCAGAGCCGATCTCCTCCCCGGGGGCCCCCCCACGGCGAGGGATCCACTGCCAGCCATCAACCACCCCCGGGAGGTCGATGAAGCAGAACGTACCCCTAGCCTCCCTGTCTCGGTCCCTGGGAGCCTGACAAGAGCTTACACCTCTTACACCCCTCGGGAGAGAGGTGTGCGGGTACTAAACTATCTCGATGACTGGCTCATTTGACACACTCGTGAGATCTGTTATGTACACACAGGGACCTAGTGCTTCGGCACCTAGATCGATTGGGACCACAGGTCAACCGAGAAAAGAGCAAGCTCTCCCCTGTGCGGAGCATCCTCTTTCTTTGTATGGAACTCAACTCTATCTCCATTACAGCGTGACTGACTACAGAGCGCGCTCAGTCAGTGTTGAACTGCCTGGAATATTTCAAGCAGTCAGCGGTCCCCCTGAAACAATTTCAGAGGCTCCTGGGCACATGGCATCCTCGGCGGTGGTGATACCCCTCGGGTTGATGCATATGAGACCGCTCCAACACTGGCTACAGAGTCGAGTTCCCTGGAGAGCGTGGCACACCGGCAGCAGGCGGATGGTGATTACGCCTCTCTGCCGACGCACCCTAATCCCTTGGTCTTCAATGACCTTTCTACGCTGGGGTCCCTCTCGGGCAGGTCATGAGGCATGTTGTGGTGACGACAGCCGCCTCCCTGCAGGGTTGGTGTGCCGTGTGCAATGGGCACGCAGTGTCTGGGCGATGGACGGGCCCGCGTCTGCGCAGGCATATCAACTGCCTAGAGTTGTTGGATGTGCTACCTGCACTGAAGGGGCTACAACCTCTCGTGCAGGACAAGCACGTGCTGGTCCGGTCGGACAGCACAACTTCTGTAGCGTATTTCAACTGCCAGGGTGGCGTTCGCTCGCGGCAGCTAACACGACTCGCCCGATGCCTCCTCCTGTGGAGTCCGTAGGTGAGCAGATCCCTGCGAGCCACACATATCCCAGGCGACCTGAAACAGACAGCCGATGCGCTCTCTCGTCAGTTGACACCTCGCGGAGAGTGGTGACTCCACCCCCGCGCAGTCCAGCTCATTGGGTACAGTTCAGGTGGGCTCAGGTAGACCTGTTCGCCTCCCTGGACACCACCCATTGCCCGCTAGGGTACTCCCATCCGAGGCCCCCCTCGACACGGATGCTCTAGCGCACAGCTGGCCGTGGGACAAGCGGAAGTACGCCTTCCCCCCAGTGAGCCTCATTGCACAGACTCTGTGCAAGGTCAGGGAAGAGGAGCATCAAATGTACTAGTTGTGCCATAATGGCACGTTATGGCATCCCAGGCCAGACCTCTGGAACCTCCATGTCTGGCCCCCTGGACAGGATGAGGAGATCCTGAGTGGTCTACCCCCTGCGGCGGTTAAGACCATCACTCAGGCTAGGGCCCTGGCCACTAGGCGGCTATACACCTGTAAGTGGTGCCTCTTCTCATCCTGGTGCTCTTCTCGAAGAGAAGACCCGCGGAGTTGCTCGATTGGGAATGTGCTTACCTTCCAGAGACTTGAGAGTAATCTCTCCCCTTCCACACTGAACATGTATGTAGCCGCTATTGCCGCTCATCACGACCCAGTTGCTGGTAAGTCTCTTGGACAGCACAACCTGATCAATTGGTTCCTAAGGGGCGCGGGAAGGCACTGCCTCACCCGCGCTCCGTACCCTCTTGCGACCTTGATGTGGTCCTGGAGACCCTCGGAGATGCCGCTCTTTCTCACCTCATGATGAAGACGGCTCTCCGGATGGCGCTCAAGAGGGTAGCGGACCTAAAAGCATTCTCCGTGTCCACAGATTGCTTCGAACTCGGGCCCGGTGATTCTCACGCTATCCTGAGACCCCGGCCCAGCTACGTGCCCAAAGTTCCCACCACTCCCCCTACACCAGGTGGTGAACTTACAGGCGCTCCCCACCGGGGAGGAAGACCCAACCCCGTCCGTGTTGTGCCCAGTACGCGCATTGCGCACGCAGAGCCACAGGAGCTCTGAGTAGCTCTTTGTCTGTTTTGGAGATCAGCAGGGAGGGCTGTCTCAAACAGAGATTGGCGCACTGGATCATTGACGCATACCTGTCCTAAGATCGTCCGCGCCCACTGGGTGAGAGCTCTCTCCACACGGAGTACAGCCTACTCGTGGGAACTGGCTCGAGGCGCCTCTCTGGCAGACATCTGCAGAGCTGCGGGTTGGGCTACACCCATCACCTTCGTGAGGTCCTACAGCCTCCGCGTAAAACCGGTATCAGCTCGAGTCTTGCAGGCATCAGGCAAAACTGGCGGCCGGTAGGGTGTACGCCTATGACAGTACCTTCCCCCCTTTCTCCTAAGGGGGTCAGCGTACTAAACTAGCCTCCCTTCTTCCCCCACTGGGTGAAGAACAGGCACTCCATCCATCACTAAGCAAGCACCTCCTGCGGGCGGGCTGGGCAGAGCAGCCCTGCCCCTTAGGCCAGGTACCAACTGAGTTATCCACAACATAGCTCTAACCGGACCTAGTGATACCGGACGTTGTAACCCCCCAGCAGGGCGATTCCGTCTGATGTATCCTCATGATTGGTTCCCACCTTGGTAACCCATGACCTTCCCTAGGTGGACCTCCATCTCGCAGTTAACTCCTTCAGTCCGCACATTCTTCCCATGAGTTCTCCCCCATCGGTGAGACCATGTTGGTATCTCCACTAAACTCCTCCCTCCAGTAGGAAGTGGTCTCTGTAGCGCATCCCCCGCTTGAGGAAGTAGCGCTTACCCAGTGGCCTTACGGTACCAGGTGACTTCTCGCTGTTAGAGAAACAAGGCCGCCGCCTGTGAGGCCGAAGGCAGGGGCCTTCCCACCTTTCAAGTAAAGCTCTGGGACCCCTACCTACCCACTGGTAGGTTACAATTTTGCGGTAGCGCTCACGGCTGACACGCCCAGGCCAGTAACCGTCGCTTCGCTAGAGATTGTGACAGGGCACAGTGTTGTGGCTTTTTCCATAGGAACCCCATCTGTCGGCTCGACACAACGTCGAGAGACCGACAGAAAGGGAACGTCGTGGTTACGGATGTAACCTCAGTTCCCTGATGGAGGGAACGAGACTTTGTGTCCTTCTTGCCACAACACGTGCTGCCCACTGCAGCAGTCGTGAGAGGTCTCAGGCTCCTCAGTACAAAGGTGAATGAGTGAGGCACGCCATCTCCCTTTTATACCCGGATATCCGGGGGCGGAGTCCGGCATGCAAATTTCATTCGCCAATTTCATTGGCCTTTTCTAAGAAGTCGGAAGCGATTGGTTCTCAGGGACAAACCCCATCTGTCGGCTCGACACAACGTCTCGTTCCCTCCATCAGGGAACTGAGGTTACATCCGTAACCAAGACGTTCTGGCTGACAGGATCATGACAGACCCATTTCTTGTGTTTGTTTTGGAGGCACATGGCCATTGATTGTGCCTTGTGCTCTCCCATCCTGCGTCTTAGCCCTGCCCCCTTGTTTCCTTATTCATTATCCCATTATCAGTTCACGCCCTTCACCTGTTGCCCTCGTTATGCCTCTTTTGTTCCTCTCCTATTTAATGCCCTTGTGTTTGCTGTCCTATGCTGTATCTTTTGTCTTCATCCCGTCTTGTCCTTTTACTCCTGGTCTGACTTAAGTTAAGTTTTAGTCAAGTTTTATTTTGTTAAAGTATATTGTTCTTGTTTTCCCCTCGAGGGATTTTGAGTTTTGTTTTGTCTATGTCAAATAAAAAGTTTTTTGTTTAGAGCGGTCTGCACTTGGGTTCTGTTTCCTGTCAGTTTCATGACAGAACGATCTAGCCATCAAAGAATCCAGCAGACAGCTCACCGGGCACCTCCCCGGTGCGGATCTCCCTGGGGTCTCTTCTAGGGTTTATCTCCTTGGGGCCCCTCTCAAGGGTCAAGGCCGTCGTGGTCCCCCTCAAGGGTCGAGGCTGTCGGGGTCCCTCTCCAGGGTCAATGTACTTTCCAGGGGTCGATGCTGCCGGGTTCCCCTCAAGGGTCGACGCCGCTGGGTTCCCCTCAGGGGTTGATGCCGTTGGGATCCTCTCCAGGGTCGAGGCCGCCGGGATCCACACCAGAGTCTGCCCCTGTCTGTGGCCCTCCCTACATCTGTTCCTGTCTCTGGGCCACCAGTGTGTGTTCCTGTCTGCGGGCCCCCCAGGGGTTGTTCCTGGGCGCACGCACTCTGGTGTCTGTTCCTGTCCGTGGCCCTCCCAAGTTTATGTTCCTGTCTGCGGGTCCCCCAGGGTTTGTTCCTGGGCGTGGGTCCTCTGGTGTCTGTTCCCCTCCATGGTCCTCCCGAGTGTGTTCCTGTCTGCGGGCCCCAAGTGTATGTTCCTGTCTGTGGGCCCCCCAGGGGATGTTCCTGGTTGCGGCCCTCTGCCATCTGTTCCTGTCTGTGGCCTACCTGTTTGGACTGTTAGTTACTATTTTGCAGTGTTCTGATCAAGTTTTATTTAGTTAAAGTATATTGTTCTTGTTTTCCTCCTCGAGGGATTTTGAGTTATGTTTTGTCTGTCAAATAAAAGGATTTTTGTTGAGAGCTGTCTGGACTTGGGTTATGTTTCATGACACACATATGCTGTTTGCTTGATTATGGCACTATGCCATTTTATTTTACAAAAAGATGGATCTGTGATTAGAAATGCTGAGTCACCCCTTTGAAAAGCCTGTCTACTTCATGGCAAAATAGAGATGGCAATAAGGGAAACCCCCCTTCTCCCTTATATCACCTCTTACACTCATTCCCTGGCTGTACCTCTCTTCATGAAGATGAAAGTGTGTCACGTTCTCTTATATAACCAGACGCTAACTGTGAGCACTCACATTTGGGACTGCGTCTGTATTTGTGGATTCATGTGTTTTCAGTCTGTGGGGAAGGCCAAGGTATTAAGTATTTGTGTGTGGCTGTTGCACTGCTGTGCTTTAATTTTTACACAGTCCAACTGGGTCCCAATGGTGGTTGATAGAAAAGGCATGAACTCTGCCAGTTCATGGGTTGCTGCATTAATTATGAAGTAGCTGGTGGTGAGGATTTTATTTTGGTTTTCATAAAAACTAAAACACTTAAAAAACGGCCAATTAAAACAATCTTAATAGTATTTGAGCATGTAAAGGGATAGTTCACCCAAAAATGAAAATTCTGCCATGAATTACTCACTCTCTAGTTGTTCCATACCTGTATATATTTCTTTGTTTGGTTGAACACAGAGAAAGTTATTTGGACGAATGCTTATAACCAAACAGTTCTTGGACCCCAGTGATATCCATAGTAGGAAAAATGACAATGGTAGTCAAAAGTACCCCAGAACTGTTTGCTTTCCTACATTCTTCAAAATATCTTCTATTGTGTTCAACAGAACAAAGAAATGTATGAAGTAATTTTTCCTACTAAGGCAGTCAATCGGGTCAAAGAACCGCTTGGTTACAAGCATTTTTTCAAATATCTTTCTCTGTGTTCATCAGAACAAAGATATGTACACAGGTTTGAAACAACTCGAAGGTGAGTAAATGATGACAGAATTTTAATTTTTGGGTGAATTATGCCTTTAAGCAATAAATGTTTATAAAAGGTCCAACATACATTATTAGGCCTATGCAAACACGTCAATTGTTTGTTTTCATTTTAAACATTATACACATTGTTGTATAGTTTTAAATAAATCTCTTTTTTTTTGAGAATGTTCTGCTTGAACATAAATAGCTTTTTGTTGTGCACAGGCAAACATTTTAAAGTGCGACTTAAATGTTCAAATACTTCTGGGGAACACTATTGTAGTTTTACAGTATCTTTTTTTAAAGATCACTCATGGTCATCGTTTAATGTCTCTTTTAGGCATGGCCTTTTGTGCTACATATCAGCAGGACATCTCCAAAGTGCCTCTCCCTTGGCTGCCAGCTGGCAATGATAGGGTCAGAAATCCAGCCCTCAAAGAACACTACTGAGACAATAAATGTCACAGGTCAGGTTTGTTGTCTGTGGGGAACGAGATGAAATTGGTTTAAGAAATTGTTAAACTACAGAAAAGCCCATTTGATTGGTCTTAAAATGGACTATGCTAATACAAGGCCAGCAGCTCAGTAATCAATAGCTAAACCTTTCTCAAAGAGACCATTGCTTTGTGGGGGTTTTGTTTTCAGTCTGGTGTTCAGAATGACCCATTTTCCAACATATGGCATCACATCCTTGTGAGCGTTTTGCCGTTTTAAACCTGTCTTTACTTTTGTGTTCAGACAACAGGAAATCCACTTAACCTGCCTTTCCACATTCTTACATAAGCACATGTCATCAGTTAACAGTGCATTAGCAGGTGTATAGACATGAAACACCATTCACAATCCATTTTGCTTATGCAGTGTGGCATATTTGACAGGATGCTCATCGAGTAAATAATGTAGAGGTTTTATTTATTTATTTGTTTTATTTATCACGAATTGATTGGATGACAAAAGGTGGGTGTATCTCACCTGATTCAGACACAAGTGAGTTTGCTGAAACAATGTCTAAATAGCTTTTTGGCCATTGGGTAACATTATCCAACAGCTGGAGAGGAATAAGTGATGTCAGCAAAAATAAACAAGTAGTGTCAGCAAGAAAGTCGCAACAGAGAAAGCACAAGTTATTTCATACTTTTGTTTCCATTAAAACATTTTTATTTAAATAGTTTACAACTTTATAAGAAACACGCAGGAAAACTGAGAATTAGCTTGCAATAATTCATAAATATGTTCCACTCAAGCACTGGATTTCCCAGTCTGTCTGGTCAGTGGAGATGACATGTTTACAGCAATGAGGGTGGTTAAGTGTGCATTGCACATTGCTATTATGCCTTTAATGTACAGTGAAGTTCATCTGTTCGAAGCAGAAATAAGTGGCCATTTCCACTGATTTGAGATTAATGGAAAAGTGCACTATCGGGAGAGAGAGGTAGCAATTTATCCCTTTAATATTCAAAGTATCAAACATATTTAAAAAAAATCTAACCTCTTTAACCCCATTAAAGAGTCACACATTTCACATTACAAATGGCCCACAAGTAGCCACAATCCCTTTGTGGCCTTATAATATACTTAATGTACTTGCTCTATTTGTATGTGCTCTATTTGTACTATGTACTCTATTTGAAAATGTACCACTGCTCTATTTCTGCTCTGCTGTGAGGTCCCTTTATTCGTGAAACGCCTACTTTTTTAGATCTAATCAATTTGCTTTTAAAACAAGCCCGGATATACGTCGCAATCTTGAAGTATTACCGATAGTGATTTTCGGATCACAAGGACTTTTGGGTCTTCATTGCCTAATTCATCAACATTAATAGAAAATGATTCAGGTTGCTAAATCTTAATATGCCGTTCATGCATGACCAATTGTTAATCTGTAAAGTTGATTCTTTTCTTTTCCCCAGATTCTAGTTAATGAATGAACTCTGCTAACCTGTTTGTGCTGAGAATCATATTACCTTTGTCATTGGTGAAAACAGACCATAGCTCTGCTTCAACATTTATTGTGTGTCAGTGGACTGTGGTATGATTGCGCTCAGTAATATATCACAGGATGCACTGAAAAGAAAGATATCAGCTATCTTCCTCTGTTTTCACAAATACTTAACCTCCGGTTAAACCCGTTAAGCAGTAGATTTCTTTGGGGCTGACAGGTGTCTCAGTCTGAATGAGCAATTCAAGTACATGTTCAATTCATTTGTCAGCTAAATTGTTTACTTGTTTTATTGATTATTTTCAAAATAATGAATGACCTGTGCGAGATTGATTGGGTTGAGAGTCATGTTACCTCATTGTAGGTCAAAAGTTGAAAGGCTGAGAGCAATGGATGCTGGCTTTGGCTAAACAAAGCATACAACATTGATTGTGTTTGGACAGACTGTGGTCTGACTAGCATTTAAAAGCAGTTTTCATTTCGTATTTTCAAAAAATACAAAAACTGTATTCTGCCACAGTTTAAAGTGGAACCCCCAGCCCCTTGTCCAGCATTTTATACCCCAAACTCTTATTAAGAGCTATTCTATTCTGTTTTGGGATAAAATGCCTTTAAATCTACAATGAATTCATTAACCATTTTGATTTGGGTATTTTTTCAATGAAATATTAAATTAAGATTTATTTGAATTAGTGTCTGGCCAGTTTTTAATTACATTACAAGGAGCCCAGGGAGACGTGAACTGCTCTATGCCTGCTTTGAACAAAATCCACCATAAAACCAGATTTCGTTGCATTCAGGTGCCCCAGTTTGAGTGTCTAACACCCAATTTTCATGGCCCATGATATCAAGGCATTCACAGTTGCTTGGTCTCTAGAGCCACTGCCCTGCAGCTTTTTTAAGGGGTGTCCTGCTCTACTTACTCACAGACAGAACTGGAGGAGATTGGGAGGGTGTGTGGGTAATCAGAAATGAATGATGTCCTAAAAATAGTTACGGATGGAAGAACAGGGTACTTACAAACAGCATATGTTCTGTCTTATTTTTTTATTATTGAATAGCCGTGTGTTTGTAAGATCAATGTCTGCTCACAGGAACTGAAAAGGGCTCATTTTTGATATTTTCTTGCCTGTGAGTTATCATCTTGCCTTCTGGCAATCAGCATGATAAGTAGTCCCTCACTTTGTGTTCCTTTGTGGGAAGATACAGTAATTTTCAGTAGAATGTGCCGGAGGTTAGCCAGCATATTGTGTCAAGGTACTCCACCCCATCTCTCTCTCTCTTTCCAGTAATTAAGGGGTCTGGGCTGTGCTCTGCTATTGCAGTCTAATTAATGTTAATCACTGTATAGGCTTCCTTTGGGGCTGAGCTCTGTTCTGCCTTCATAATGCAAGAATCTATGCAAACCTCACTGGGATCTATCTAATGGAAGTTTAGAAGAAAAGGGCAGGTTACACACCTGACAAAAGGTATCTTTGTCTTATCCCTAGCTAAGTACACTTATCTTTTCATGACTGACATGCATAAAGCGATACATAGACAGCCTCGGTCACTATTTTATTGTGTCTTTTTATTGTTAACTTTTTCCATAAAATGATAGTGAATGGCCATACAGATTTGAAAAAAAAAACATGAGGAAATAAAAGAATGATTAGGCAATGATGTGTACAGATCTCCGCTAGGGATCAAAGGAGGTGTACTGAATAAAACATTTATTGAATAAATAAATCACCTGTATGTAAAAGAGTAGCCTACCTGTCAGCTTTTTTATTTTTTGACCTTTTATAACTTTTTATCTTGATTGTACATTGTAGAGAGAGACAAGAAATCGCAGGATGAGAGTGAGGGGAACAGTCCACTGGACCACCAGCGCCAACATCTGTTGTGTTTTTAAATATTCATCTTCTTCACATTGGCTTAAATGCAAATCTTTAAGGGGAATCAGAGAATTTCCCTGAGAATATTTATTTATTTATTTATTATGTCCTCCATGTCATATTCTGTCACGTCTAGGCGTGGCTGAAGAACCCATGCGCAGGCAGACGGGGATGAAGGGGTTAACAAGACTTTAATACAAGACAAAACAAAAACACCCACGAGGGGGTAACGAAGTCAAGACTAATATGTATATAAACAGAAACCAAAAACTTTCCACAAGGGGAACACAAAAAGCAGGACAAGGATAAACAAAAATATAACTCGACGCAACGTCTCAAAAAACAGGCAAGGTAATCCAATGACGAGCACAAAACAGGCAGACAGGTATTCCAACACATCACATACAATACACGAGCAATGAGACAATGAAACATGAGGGCAATATAAAGGCAAGACAAACGAGGGATAATGACACAGGGCAGGTGGGAAACATTAGACACGGCAGGGAAGCAATACATGAAATGAGAGGGGCGGGGCCAATGACAAGACAGGAGGAAACACATGAGCTGTCAAAACAAACAACTCATGGCTTTCTCACATAGAACCTAAGGGCTCTGTCCCGATCCTGCCACACGACTAGAAATACAGAACCAAGAAGGCAGGACCGTGACAATATTCTGTCTTTGAGCAACTAGAACAGATAGTGTCAGGTCCACTTAACTACCACTATAAACTAAAAGTTAGACATTTAACTCATAAAGGCACAAAGGTTACTGAGTGAACCAGACACATTTAGTTTAAGCTTTAAGTTTAACACATTTAGGTTTAAGACATGTTGGTGTCATAGCTGGGTTAGGTGGCCCAAACATGCATGCACCTGACCACTCCTTGCTGAAAGCTCTCTGATACCCCTTTTTATTATGACTAAGCGATGATGTGGTATACTTATGTCAGCTGTTGTCTACGTTTGGGCAGATGTGATGTAACAAATAAGGTAAAATGTCTTGTGCATTATGATCACGTTACAGGTAAACATATTAGCTTCACCTGAAATGCTTCTGATTATTTGTAGAGCACTATATATTTTTCGAATGAAGTCCTGATTGTGTCTATGGTTTGAGAAAATTAGTCTATTTACTTCACTTGTGTTTTTGATTATCCCAATAAGCCTCTGACATTGTGACATAAATCTGTTTATATACTTATTATATCGCTGCTGTACTTCTGAAACCATATTTTATATTAGTCACCCTTTATGTTTGTCACTGGGTTTTGCAAATATCAAACCAATAAAAAGTATTCAGAAGTGCTTGACAACTTTGACAGTATGTAATCATTTAAAAAGTGCTGTGTTTTTTTCTGTTTCCTGAAAAATATCAAAAGGTTTGAGAAGGACAGCGACGATATCTTTTTGTTTTTAATTCCATCAGATTTAAAGCCACGTTGAAAAGAATTAAGACTGATTTAAAATCCTGATAACAGATTTTATCTTGTCTATTTTATTGATTCTGGGTTTTCTCCCTTGCATAATTTCTAAACCCCGGTCTGATGTTGTCTCTATGGCAACCCAGATACATTTGATGAGCATCTGAGCATCTTCCATCGATGCTGCTGCATGCAGTTTGATAATCTGCCACGACTCTAGGTTTTTGCACATACAGTCTGAAATTTTTGTATGCGTTTTTCGTATTTGGCTCTTGTTTGTACGGTGTCTCTGAATTGTTAAAAAAGGCCACTCAAAATGCTTGATGGATGCGAAAAACGCATAAAATCGAACCCGGTCCGAATTTTTTTATGACGGACGAAAATATCGGAGGCAGTGTGTAAATGTGATTGACACAACGTGAGGTCGTATTTATTTTTTAACGTGCGGAAATTTCGGACGTAAATTTCGGACTCAATGTGCAATGGGCTTCTCTCTCTCTCTCTCTCTCACTCACTCACACACACACACACACGCGCACACACACACACACACACACACACACAGGCTTTGGTTGACTATCCCCGTGGGGACAGTCCATAGGCGTAATGTTTTTATACTGTACAAACTGTATATTATATCCCCTATCCCTAACCCAACCCCTAAACCTAAAGATCATAGAACACTTTTTGCATTTTTAGATTTGTAAAAAATATTGTTCTGTACAATTTATTAGCTTTTGTGCCCCTGGGGACCTCAATTTTGGTCCCCACGGTGACACGAGTCCCAATGTGTTGGTGTGTATTCAGGTTTAGGTCCCCACCGGGATATACAAACATGAACACACACACACACACACACTCATTCACTTACTCTATCTTTTCTATCTTTTAATGCCCAAACCTTGTCTCCTTTTGGCTACTATTTCCTATATGTCATTACATCCAAATTGTTTTTCGTAATTGAATCCCAATTTGTGCTGTTTTTTTTAACTGTTTCAGCTTCTAAGTCAGTCGATATTATCTATTCAGATTAGACTCTATTAGCAAAAACAAACTCTGTCTTAGGCCTGTTCTGGTTGCTAATTAGCCTTTTTCAAGATCTGCCAAAGACCAGTTGAGCCAACAGTCCTGTTGCAGGCTTAGTGATTTAGTGATGCAGTGTGGAGAGGCAGGCACTTGTTTGTGAGTGTAATGGGAACAGTGGGTGAGCAGGTCACGGCTGGAGGGAGTATGTTGAGGTGAAGGTGATAATGTGTGAATCCTCCCTCTCTGCAGGTAAACAAGAGTCAGTATAATACACCTGAAGAGAGAAATCTTGGAAATCAAACCAACTAAATAAAGTCTGGCGGAATACTGGAAAAGACTAGTGGTTGAGCTTAGTTATTTTAATACCAGTTCTGTCAATTAGAGAGGGTGGCCAATGGCTGATACAATAAATACATTTCTTATAGTAAATGTATAGCACATAAATGCTGAAATTTATAAAGGTATATTTTTACATAGTGTATTATTTACTTCAAATGTACTTCACACAAATTGTTTGATTTTGAAACTAAAATAAGAGTTAGCACTAATCTTTGAAGGCAGCACAAGATAATTTGAAGGCTGCAAAACAAGATAATTTTATAGAAAAAAATTAGCAGCCAATTTTCTCTTTCATAGGGAGAGGTGGGAAGAAACGGGATAGGAGACTCATCCAGGAATGAGCCAGCAGGTGCATTCACATATCGATTGGTGCATTAATTACCAACACTTTTCCTGTTGTTGTACAGGGCAAGGCCCATTGGTGCCTGTAATGGCCTAGATGGCCTCCAGGGAGAACGGGACATGGGAGTATCACATTGCAAAACAGTGCTGAGACATGAGAACTGATGGCAAACGTGATTTTAGTAGTAAGTACAGTATTTGAAGTCATCCATCATTATTTCAATCATTTATCTGTTTATCTAGTTGAGGTCTTCCAATGGTTTGGGTGTTTGTTTGGTCAGATTGTTAGTCTGGTTTTATTTTTGTTCATCTTTTCTTCCTACAATAGCTAAACATTATAAGTAAAATTAGATGCCCCTTTAAATTTGTATTTAATTCCAGTGAGGTTTATTTTACATATAATAAAATACACATTTTTGAATAATTTACTGAATAAATTTGCTTACTTATTAAAAATATTATAATAATAATTTACTTATAATAAGAAAATGATAAAAAATCATAACATACAAAATAAACTAATCAACACATGAGAAGACATTTGTATAGGCTAGATAGATCATCATCATAAACCCTCCAGAGTTTGGCACATTTTCTGGCATCTCACGGGGAAGACGAACTTTCATCGGTTTCATTAGATCACTGAAACTGTTGCCATGACAACTTATTCCCAAGATATATAGTGTAAAAAGCAGCATCTCACCTGCCAAGGACATGAAAATATCAGGTGCCTTTGGGAACCCAACGCAAACATCTGCCAGATGAGAATGGGATAACAACTCTGACTCTCTTTACTCTCATGTACACATGTGCAGAGAACAATAAACATAAAGAATATCTGATACATGTTTATTGTGCCGCATTTCATTGAGATGTACAGTATGACTCACTTTTTGATTAATTCAAATGTGCTGAGTAGCTGATTCACTGGCCATGAAAATGCTCTAGGGCTGACTTGCTAAGATTCGATTCAGAATTTATGAGCTGAACACGCAAAAACTTTTCACCACATATCTCAAAATAATAATATATAAATCATGTCAGGGTTTACTGGTCACAATGCAGAAAATTAAATAGGCACTGAATGCTCCTCAAAGGCTTTCATTGGGTCATTCTATGTCAACATATTGTTCAACTCAGATTCGATCTATTATTTATCATGTGCTCACCGAACTAACTAGCAGCTGTCTACTGGCTTGCTTGAAAGTAACTGTTGATGAGCTTCAATAGGTTTAGAAAATTCAGGCTATTAAATTTAAACAAATTATTCTTGCCTTATTGTACCTAATATAGTGACATACATTTTGTGAGCCATTATGTACTCCAGTAATGTTAATGGCGCACTTAATCAAATTCTCTGCCTCTGTCTTTGAGCAGTTTGTTGCTTTCTATTCACAAGACAAGTTCATTTTATTTATTGGTCCATGACATAAATCTACTCACTTCTAGCTGTACATCAACATTCCTTTACCCATTTATCAGCATTAGTAGTCTAGAGTGCAATAGCCAGATCTTGGCAGTGTCCCTGGACCATTTCAATCTGATTAAACAAACAAGGGGATCTGATGCAAGTACAGACCAAACTTGCTTTTAATGAGTTATCCTATTGCCCTTGTTATAAAACACACACAATTATGCTATAATGTTTATAATAGCAGACAGGGCCAAAGAAATGGTCCACACAGAGGCCTATAATTAAATCTGGCATCAACTGCTGTAACTCAAACATTCTGATCAGAATAAAAGAACCATGGTGTGTCTTATCGCAAAGCATCGTGTGCAGACAAAAGTCTTCATGATATATATTCCTTTTCATGTTTTCCCAGTGTGATGAATTTGTGCACGAGCACACCCGTGGCAGGGAAGGGAGCTCACTGCGCGTGGCACAGCAGTCAGAGGAGCTGTCGATCAATGCTACAAGACAGTAGAAATGTCTGCACATGCATTTCTCTGGGTAAACAAATGTAGTATGTTGATTTTAACATTGATTTATAGTTAATAAGAGATATATAATTGAATGGTGCACACAATGAAAGGCAACCAGTTGCTCCTATTTGTTTAATTTCTGTACAAATTTTTTGATCGATGAGCGTGACCTCATAAAGTGATTCATACAACATTACCTTCAGTAGACTTTGATTCATTAACCAATGCAACAGTATATGTACTGTTTAAATACATATCACCAAAAGCAAAAATTGCACTTTAATGCCACTCACCCTTGCATATTTAGACGAATAGGGGTCTTCAAAAAGTGCCCAAACTCGGCGTTGCCAACGTTGACACAACCCGCCAGCTTTGGTGTCAGGCGAGTCCCCCAATGCAAGACGTTTAGTCATCTCAAGTTCATCGTCTCCATCTGCCGAATCACCCAAACCATCTACCTCCGTATCGTCGTTGCCCAATTCAGCCGGTCCTCCACCGAAACTGTCCAGCGCCTCTTCGGCCTCCCGGTGCTGCCGGTACGTCATCCAGCAACACGGCTCCACATCTGTCTCATCAATTCCCCAGAAGGCCAACTCTTCCTCATAAAGAGGACCACAAACATCAGCAGGACAGTGTAACTTGCCAGTCCTGTAATAATTGAGGATGTGTGCAAAAACTCCTGGGTGACGGTCAAAGAAAAATTCGTCAATCTGTGCGTCATAATCAAAGTGACTGTGGGCATCGGGCTCGGCGAGCCAGGCTAAACGAGTGCCGGGGAGAGTTCGCAGGGTGCTGCGGTAGGTCTGGTGTCGAATCCCTCCCACGTTAATCACAACACGGTCTTTCTCGTCACCCTGGCCCATCTCGTCGCTTAGGCATGTCTTGAGCATGGGCCAGGCATCACGACGCTAAAACAGCCTGAAAATTCATGTGCGCAGTGGTCAGATAACGGAAAATGAAGTAACGCATAAAAAGAAGTGCGAAGAGGTTTTAATGGCTTGAACAATCCAACATATGTGTGCATGGGCGTGTGATGGTCTTGTCAGGGATTGCCTTCAGATGCCAAAAGATGAGATAACAAAGACTATCAGACGTTACTCCGAGTTGTAGGTAAAAATTGTGATGCACACCATGAGATCCAGCAGAGGTGAAAGTCTGATGAGTTGTGGTGTATCGCTGCGCGTGTGTGGTTCTGAAAGGACAGCTCCGGAGCGCACTTTCCCTGCTTTCCTCTCACTCGCCTCGTCTCCAAATTCCCATTAGACGCCTCCTCGAATCTGACAATGTGGCAATAGAAGAATCTTGTCGTCACATTTTAAGCGTTCAATGCATGTCGAGATGTAACAGAAGCGTTTCGTGGATAAGCGCAACAACCATCATAGGTGTAGGCTACCTATAAAGGTGTCGCCAGCTTTGAAGTAGGTGAGGAGGCGTTCTTTTGAATCCTCTTTAGTTAAAAAATGTCCAATTTGACGAGGACCTCAGATGTTGTTCGGAAATAATTGATCGCATCTTCTTTATTTTCACGACGTGCATATATTCCGTCTCTCTTTTCGTGTGTCTGTTCTTCTCCTGGCGGTGCGAATGAAGAGAGGCTCGGAGAGACAACACTTGCCTACTCTAGATCCCACAGACGCGCATGCGCAATTGCTGAGTGGCTCAGTATACACGTGCAAGAGATTAGTTATTGGGATGGTTTCAGATGGCAAAGAGCTTTACTAAACACCACATGTAAAAGTGCTGAGAAAACCTTGACAAGCGTGCTGCTCCATGCCTGCTATTATCTTGTCTTTTTAAGTCTCTTCATGAAATAATTTGCACAATAATTGTAGTGAACACGCTGCACAAACAAAAATTGCCTACATTATGAAATAAAAATCTAATAAAAATGATAAAGTATTAGTTTATGAGTGTGTTAAATATGGTATGTGGTATGTGTAGTAGGCTGAATAAACTCAAACTTGTCAATCGTGGTAATCTTTGAAAGGGTAAAAATAACGTAACGTATTTGTTTTTCAACGTTTATTCTTAAAATATCGATCATATACTATACTTCACTCTCACACCTGCAAACAACAAACAAAATAATATTTTGGGGACACTCTAAATGTTTTGACAGATAGCTTTAACGTGCAATAATGTTTTATTAAGGTTTATATGTTTATATGTATCTAATCATCATTGCTGTTCAAAAGCAGATTAAAGCCTTCTTTCAGAAGACAGGCTAATTGGGTTAGTCCCAAATTATCAAGGTCTGTTTAGGAGGAAAAGCCATTAAGCTTGAAAGAAAAAATATAGACCATGCACTTATGGGTTCTTGTATCATATTCCCAGGAGTACCACTGACTGTCAGAAACCCATTAACTGATGGTGTGGGGGTAAGACTGGGGGTCAAAAACATTGCAACAATCTCAGTGTTGTCTGCTAAGCAATTAATTTACTCCTCAGAACAAAACACTTTTCTAAATAAAAGCTAATAAAGAGTTAGTTTCAGTAGGAACTCATAGTTAAAGGTTTTCTAAAATTGTCTTAGTACTGCAACAATGCATTACAGCATAGACTTACATTATGACAGCACAGTCTGTATTGGTTATTTGGGGAAATTTTCAGTACATTAGTGACATCTAATGGGGAAATTGTGTCTCGGCTGTTCAGGGACTAACGTACACCTTACTTTTATGCTAAGAAAATGCCTTTACTGTACAAAAATTTATTGTTTTCATTGGTGTTGGTAAATTTTTCTTTGTGTTTCAAAAAAAAGTTTTCTTTTTACATATTTGTATTCCTTCTGATATTCGTTTTGTTATGTAATGATATCACACATCTTTGTCTTGCTTCACAGCTCCTCCTGATGCTTCATTTGAATGTTTTACTCTTTCATATTGGATAGTCATGTTAACTTTCAAAAACATACCTGTTCCCCATTTATAACTAATAACTGTCTATGTCGTCTGTCTAAAATAAAATAAAATTATATATATATATATATATATATACTGTATATCTTGTTGTTCATTCTCTCCCTTGCTTACTCCAGCTTTAATCCTCCTAGTAGCATGGCCATGTAATCTAACGGTACTGTTTAGCTTGTTGACCAAATGTTTATATGCTCTCCTACTTCTAAGTCGCTTTGGATAAAAGCTTCTGCCAAATTAATAAATGTAAATATCATATTAAACTGCGTCAGACCAAAAGCATGATGCTTATTAATCGTGATTATGTCATGGCTGCATGGGGGCAACATATAACCTAGTCTTGTTATCATTTTATTATTATTATTATTGCAAAATTTTGTGGCCAAAACAATTGTTTAGTAAATGAAAATTAGAAATTAGTAAATTGTATCATTTATTATTTGTAGTAATTGTTTTTGTTTTTACATTTTGCTGAATTTGTATTTAACAGTCTGTATCATAGCAGTTGTCATTATAACAGCCTATAAATCAGTTGTCACCAAAGAATGAACTGCATCTGTATGCCAGGTCTAATATTCACTGAAGTATGACAGCCAAACAACTAGCTAAATAAATATAATCTTGCGTCTTTTTTGAACAACGTAGCAGTGTTTATATTATATTTTACAGGATTGGTTGCGTAGTACCTTTAACTAATAGCTACACTTAACTTTGCAGTTTAAAAATGATGGAATATGTCCTCAAAAATATTTCTCCAAATCGTGTGTGTTCTTTTCAGCCACTAGGTGGAGACAAATACTTATTTTGGAAACCCAAATATCCAAACATGACTACAGTGTTTGGTAATGTAATTGTTCACTAGTTCTCACAAGTATATCTGCAATGTAGAACAATAAAATCGTTATTTGTATACTTAAAACCCAGTTGGATTTTAGGATGATGACTGGTTCGATGAGGTATCATTTAAAACCGGCGTTATTGTTCAATATCACATCAGACAGAAGTATTGCTTCAAGTAACGTTATTTGTTGTGAATGGCAAAAGGAAAAACAAAAATCCGGTTTTGGGATGAACGTTAATTTAATTAATTATGATATAAGTGAAACAGAGTATTTTGACGTTTTGTAATCTCCTTGCTAGCATTTATTGTTCTTTATTCGTGTATTTTTATGAGTCTATTATTGGTCTGTGTAGCGGTCTCTTGAAGGGGGAGGAACTGGGTGTTGCCCGTTTTTTACGTCGACAGTAAGCACAGACTAGACGATCACACGCACACGCACAGATTTGAGCTCAGTCTCTGCGAGCGCTGCATAACCGAGCATCGTCGAGGCATCTCTCTGCTAAAGGCTTTAAAACATCCTCCAGAAACCGACACCATGGGCGTAGAAGGCTGCACGAAATGCATCAAATACATGCTTTTCTTCTTCAATTTCATTTTCTGGGTAAGCAGGCATTCATTTTGTCCGCTGATCTTGTGTCTGGCCTGAGAGACCGCCATTAGTTTTGTGTATTAAGAATACCGTAATGTTTAATGTATATAACAGAATATTGCGCCGCTAACGTTAGTTTTACTAATATACGACCGAGACAGTCATATAGCTGCAGTTAAAAACAATTACAATTACAATCAAATTATATTTTAAGATTGTTTTATGTAAAAGAGACGTGGCTAAAGTGTGGGTTGGTGAGAAGAAATGGGGTAAAAGAAAATGAGGAGAGTGGGAAGTAAATAGAGCTTTTTCTCCTTAGTGAAAATAACGGACACGGGGCGGAGAAGCCCAGCAACAAGACCTCAGCTCTTGCTTATTAAAACCTTGCGACACAGAGTTTGCTTATGTAACGTTAAATATAGCAGTCAAACTTACGATTTTCTCTATTTTTTATTTTAATTTACACTGCATGCTAATATATTCTTTCATGTTATACCGTGACACAATGAAGCAATAAAATAGCAAATAGATTCGAGATATCGTTCAGTAGTGTAAACTATGGCTGATAATAAAGAACAAACACATAAGTGAATAACTGAGGACAGATCTTTGACACATTCTTCAATAAGTATACAGTGTTTTTCTGTCTATTTAAATGTGTAGTTACCATGCCATTTAACGTTATTGGATGGGATGTGTCCTCTTAAAATGGCTGTTTGATTATTTGGTTCCAACTAGTTATGCTCATAACGAAATTTTAGCTGTTAGTCTCTGGATTAAAGAACGTGTAAAGCACAAGTCACATTTCAAGGCATACAGAGAGACTAAAAAAAATGAGTATCAACCATTAAAACAGAAAAAGCATGTTAGTCCTTATTTCCTAATGGGTTTAAAGGGATACTTCACCTGTGCCCCAGAACTGTTTGCTGTCCTACATTCTTCAAAATGTCTTCTTTTGTGTCATTTTGTCGACTATGGGAGTCAATGGGGGGCAAAATCTGTCTGGTTACAAGCATTCTTCCACCTTTCTTTCTCTATGTTCATCAGAACAAAGACATTTATACAGATTTGGAACAACTCGAATGTGAGTAAATGATGACAGAATTTTCTTTTTTGGGTAAAGTATCCCTTTAACACCCATGTTTAACACCCTTGCCCAACAGGTGGCCAGACCCTTTACAGCAAAAGAGTTTGATTTCTGTTTACTTTGAGGCCAAGATTCTATTTTGCCTTGGAAGATTACCCGAATAGTTAATGGTGGAAAAGTGGTTGTTAAAACATTGTCCACTTCCAAGCCTCAAATAATACCATCTTGACAATATCTTCATAATACGATTACAACAACAATTAGTTAGTTACTGTATGTGCCAAGGTGAAACAAATGTTATTAATAATTGTATGAGTTTACTAAGGTTTTTCTTGATTGGATGTGTTCTTTGCAGCTAGCTGATGGTCCTTTTTCTGAGCTCAACATTGACATGCTAGGCGTTCTACAACCTCCCTTTATTGGGTTGTTGGGCGAAAATAGAATGTTCATCACCACACTGACACTGCTATAACAGAGTAGAGATGAACAAGAGGGGTCTTGATTCCAAGAAAACAGGATGACAAACGTATGCGTGTGTGTACAAGAGAGAGAATTGTTTTACAAGGATTATCCCCAACACGTTACTTATAAGCTTTTTTAATATATTTTTTTTTACTTGCCCCTGTGTTTTTTTTTTTTGCAACACATTTCCATCAGTAAAATAGTTTATGGCTTCCACCTTTTAGAAATAATGTTGTAAGGCTACTGTATCACACATAGGTTTGAAATACTGTACATATAGGCTTTACGGTGCTAAAAGTTGCACAGACATGATAGCTACCCAAACTAATCATGTCTTGTATATGGATTGTTAGCAGTGGATTAGAGTTGCACCTTTTAGGCTTGTGCATTTAAAGAAAGGGTGTATTCTGTGATAATACTCATTAAACCTACTTATCCTAAACTTAGACTTAGCTTTTACTGAAATATAGAATGATTACATATGTGCATGTGTTCCTATATAGGATTGTCACACATCCTTCTTCACCAGGAAGACGATTCTCAGAATGTTGATGTTCACAAAATTCACAACACTAGTCAGCCAGGTCACAAATATTTATAATATTGAAACTAGACAGACTTCACGTAGAGACCTCTGATGTTTCCTTAAAGACAGAAAGCACAAACTAGAGCTGCATGCACATAGTTTGTTGGCCCTTTAGTTTTTTTGGGGGCCGGGGTCATATACAGTAGTAAGAGAAGGTGTTTCCCTCTGGTTTGTCGGTTTTAGTTAGTCAGTCACTTGTGTTGTCATTGTCACACCCTGAAATTGCTGCAACGTTGATTTCCTGTTGTCGCTGGTTGTCCAAAATTCATTGCATTAGCACAATAAAATGACATTTTTCAATTCAGTTTTATTTATATAGTGCTTTTCATCATTTTGCATTGTTGAAAAACAGCTTTAAATACAATACATACAATTATAAATACGTATAAATTCGGCATCACAAGTAAACAATTCAAATAAAATATTTTACGTTGTATAGTTATTTGTTCTGCAAAAGTGTATTGTGCTTGCATATCTTGTATCAAATGAAACCTGTAGGCTTTGGTTTCCAAATATTTTGTGATTTTTAATTCAATCACACTTAAGTCAAGGCCAATGATCCTCAATGACAAATAGATTGTAATTAAATGATGTCTCTTGTTGCCTCTACAAAATAAGTGGTACGAATAAATGTTGAAAAAACGTCTGAAACCAAGAAGGAAGGTTTTCCAGGACACTGTGAACTTAGTTGTGCCGACCCCGGGTGTACTGTAAACTTCTTTCTGGGGAATCTCCTTGTACTCAGATATTCCTGAAGTCACTTTGAGAGAATGTAATGTAAAACTACCCCGCTGAGGATGAGTCGCTTAAAGTGACAGAGCTTCTCCATGCTCCTTCATTTCAGAACCTCTCCCTTTGGCCGGGCTGATGTTTACTCAGTTGCTAAGCAGCAGGCTGACTGCGCTCTGGAATGGGCCTATCTGGCCTTTGGAGAGAGTGAGAAAGACAGAAAGAGAAGTGGAAAGAAACTCTCCTCACACTTTTACCCTCTCTAAAAACGTATTTTCCCTTGTTGGTAGTTGGTTTGGAAGAAAATGGCTAATGGATAGGCCACCGCACACCTCACAATATCTAGACACGATGATGCTAGCATACAGAGATAAGCATGGTTATAAACAGTGTTGGGTGTAACTAGTTACTAAGTAATTAGTTACTGTAATTTAATTACTTTTCCCTTGAAAAAGTAAAGTAAGGGTTTACTCTTATTTTTTCTGTAATTTAATTACAGTTACTTCTGATGTAATTAAACTAAATACTTTGTGTAATATGTGTGTGTGCAGAAGAGGAATTTACATCAAAATTCAAAGTCTAACTTTAAAATCCGTGCTTTAATGTATAATTCTCACATTTGTAATTAATAATAATACTTTATGTAGTTTTATATTATTTATTTGAATGAATTAAAAGAGCCGTTTCATGCTATCCTTGAATCACTTAACTCATCAAGGTTGATGTAGGACAGTGGTCACCAACCCTGTTCCTGGAGATCTACCGTCCTGAAGATTTCAGCTCCAACCCCAATCAAACACACCTGAACTATCTAATCAAGGTGTTCAGGTTTGCTTGATAATTACAGACAGGTGTGCTGAAGCAGGGTTGGAGCTGCAGTCTGCAGGATGGTCGATCTCCAGGAACAGGGTTGGTGACCACTGATGTAGGATATAGAAAGTAATTAGTAATAAGTAATTTATTACTTTTTGAAGAGAGTAACTTGTACAGTAATCTAATTACATTATCGAATGTGTAATTAGTAACTATTAATTAATTACTTTTTCAGAGTAACTTACCCAACACTGGTTATAAATAACGTATTTATGTCAATTATATGAAATATGTAGGCTGTTTTTATGGTTATGACTGTCTCAACTTCGTCATTAACAGGAAGGGAACAGGTGTTGAAGACCAGTAAGTGTGAGAAAGAAAGAGGGAAGAGAAAGTGGGGGGGCGTTTGGTCTGACCTGGTGTGAATAACTTGAGCGAGGCAGCTGTTCACAGATGTAGAACTGACGTGTGAATGTTTAACGGTTGTGCGGTTGTAGATTCTATAATGAAAAGGGGTAAGAAAGCGAGAGAAGGCAAAGGAAGGACTTCAGAACTCATTGTTTTCCCATTTTGATGGTCTGCCTCACATTCCTGTTGCTCTCGCCTTTGTGGTGGAGCTGGATCTCCTCGCTCCTAACAGAACCCACCTGGTTCTTGGCGGTCTCCGATCCTCTTTATCTACACCCCTCATTCCTCCACAGAGCATACGCATTCCTGACGAGATCCAGCTGCTCTCACAGGGCCCGGCTCTTGTCTGATTCGACAGTGATTCAGCTGTAAGTAAAGCCAAATAAACAAAGCCAAATAAACCCCTTCTGAGTGTCACGCACTCGCCCCTCCCCCACGCCCAAAACGTTCCCAATTTTTATCCCCTCACTCATACAATACCACTTATTGTAGCGCTAATGTCTTCCCGACTGCCTACGCCCTCTTTCCTTTCCCCCTTTTTCTGTCTTTCCCTCCCCCCAGCCACAAGAGTCTATGAACACCCTCTCTCGTGAATATGCCATGTGTTTACTGGCCTTACTCATCTGAATGCTCATCAGTGTGAGCCATTTGAAGAGAAAAAAGGGCTGTACCATGCTAGATGTGGAGTACAGTGATGTTTTGATATTTTTAACCCTCCGCACTGTGGGCCTCTAGATGGGGTCTGTAACAAGATTCCTCCTTCCCTTCCCCCCGACCAACAGAATGTGAGGTCTCCCCTTCTCTTTGTTAAATGGAAAATAAGCAGACGGAGGGAAATGGACAAAATGCACTCAAACCACATCTGGAATCTGGAAACAGAAAGTTGTGTTTAGTAGATAAATAAGAACACAAAAAGTCTGCAAATTTCTTACAGCATGTGTCAATATCCAATGTTTGAACTTATCACTTATCATTTTTTACTCTTTCTTTTTTTAGCTGGCCGGTTGTGTAATTTTGGGAGTTTCACTATGGCTTCGCCATGACACCAAGACAAGCAGTCTTCTGGAACTAAAGTTTGAGGACACGGAAGCACCCAGCACTTTTTACATCAGTAAGAGAATCTTTCTCCATTGCTCTCCTCCTTTGTCTGTCTATCTATTATTTTATAAGCCAGTGGTTCTCAAACATTTTCATTGTAAGGTCCCCTTTGTGTAGAGTGCATCTCTTTGTGGTAGGGATGCACCGATACCATTTTTTA
This sequence comes from Triplophysa rosa, assembly GCF_024868665.1. Classification (NCBI taxonomy): domain Eukaryota; kingdom Metazoa; phylum Chordata; class Actinopteri; order Cypriniformes; family Nemacheilidae; genus Triplophysa; species Triplophysa rosa. Next base: position 18,406,378 of record NC_079890.1, on the reverse strand, counting down.
AAGACCGAGTACGAGCACCGATATTTTTTTTCTGGTACTCGCTGATACCGATACCTATAACCGATGCCTGTATAATGTACAATAATGCTAATAAACCAGTATCTTAGTGGTACATTTTCTTTTTTTCTTTTGTTTTTAGGTCTACTTAAATTGAAGTACTATTTTTTAATCAAGTTCTATTTTTTATGATAAGTAGCACAATTTTACTAGCACATTTACTTCAGTTTACTAAAGTAAACAATATACTCTGTGGTCAAATTATTAAAAAAATTAAGGGGGGTGGTGTGGTAAAATGTGAGTGTATTATAACTTGTTCAAGTCAAACAGACTTTTATTTTGACGGGACGCCGCAAAGAGCGTTTGTTTAAGTTAACCGGACTTTTATTTTGACGGATCGCCGCAAATGGTGTTTGTTTATGTGTTCGTGTCCTCGTGCAGTGAAACGCTGGCGCTGAAAGCTCCACAAGCACAATGCGTTCAGTACACGCAACCGCACCACTCTTTCACACACGGTAACGCAAAACAAGCAGAACATATTTTAACAGTATCTGAATATTTCGTTAACTGTTACGTTAGCTGTTCAGCGCTAATTTCTTGTTAGGAAATGCCTGGATTCCTTGATTCCGTCCACGTTTTCTGCATTGCGGAAATCATAGGGCTCTATGTATGTCACGTGAGGTATCGGTCTTTTGTATCGGTGTGTCATTACTAGTACGAGTACATGAGCTTGGTATCGGGCCAATACCGATACTGGTACTTTGTGGCCCCCCAAATAAAGGCTTATAATCTTAAACTTACAATTTTAATTAAACCAAAAGCATATTTAGTTATACAATGCTCAAATGTCAATTTTTTTGGTTGGTGGTCTTATTTTTCTTATGTTTGATAGCATAAAATCTATGACAAATTTCTATATTTCATAAAATGCCATAACATATTTGACCCCTTGATCCATTTTGGGGCCCCCAGTTTGAGAACCACTATAAGCTATTCTCTTTTCTTCTTTAAGTCAGTGAGCTGGTGTAATTTTGAACAAAATCTGGCCCAAATGAGGCCAAAATGAGCTTTGTTTCAAAGAGTTCGCTGCAGTATATCAAGCCAAACTTTCCAGTAAACTTCGCTCTGTCTGGTAAGCACCTTCGATCTACAATTGGTCCATTGCTATTAATTCAAGGTGGTTGCATTCTCAGGCTCAACCTTCTTTGAAATGGAGATCTTTTCTGGTTAATTTGTTCGTCTGAGGTCAGACACTGAACAACATTTAAAAAATAAATCTTAGTGATCTTATTCTCATAAGAAAGGTGTTTTCTCTTGGGTGGCACAAGTGTTTAGTGTGGGTGAACAGGCACACTCCGACTAAGAATAAACAGAGCAATGTTAAACACAGATGATGCTTATAAAATACAGTCATGCCCAGTGAAAGAATATATTCCAGACATTATTCTCTTACAGCATAGACATACACTCAAAACAAATGTTTTTTTCTTATACAGTATTGCTTTTCTGTGCTTTAAAAATAGCATGAAGATCAAATGTAATTTATTCCATTTTCCTTTGTAAAAGAACAATTGTGTATAAAAATTGATTTTATGATTCTGATTTAATGATTGATCATAATGATGAATCTTAAAATAGTACAGAATTAGACCTTACATACAAAATGGCTCCCTTAGTTAGAAAACATGTTTGTTTTCTCCCATTGCCATTTGTGTGGTCAGAGGTTAGTGTCAGGGACACACAGGTGGACCGTTTTTTTTTTTTTTGGATACTGTTTGAAGATTTTGTTTATTCAGGAATCCCTTCTACCTTTTCAGGCACAGAGAGTAACAAATGGGCAAACAATTCTCGAGTTATAGGGAAAACTAGAGAGAATCCTAGTTAATAGGAATAGTTCACCCAAACTAACCTTAATCCCATCCCAGGGGTGTAAGACTTTTTTGCTTAGCACAAAATTTTTTATCAGATTTTGCCTTGATCTAGAGACTTTTTTAGTACGTTTTGGTAAAACAGGAACACCATTAAAACATGCAAGTCACTGGACAAGGAGGGATTAAATAACTAGTCAAATGACACAGAAAAATTAATGGTGCATGATTCATAGTTGTATGTTATTTTAAAAATCACCATGATTGTGACTATATATTATTTATTTCTAGTACACAGTATATTTATCTTTTTAAGAAATTACCTTGAACCTTGTAATTTTAAACAAAATTTTATCAAATTGTTTTATTACCTTATACAGTAATTACCAGTGTTTTTTTCTGCTATACACTGAAACTGTCTACCGTCAAAGTACAGGTGTCTGCTTTCTCATGCTGTAAAAAAATCATACAGTACTGTATGCCCCCTTATTCCCATTCATATTTTTTTATGTAATTTTTTTATTTCACAAGTTTTTATCCATGATTACATTTCATCAAACACAGAAAAACATGGTTCATACTTATCCAGAAGTGAAACCAGGCATGTTTCTTAAAGCAAGGCTCGACATTAACGCTTGTCCGGGACAAGTTAATGTTTTGTATGGGCAAGCGAGAGAGAACTTGCCTGACTGGACAAGTAACCTGAAAATAATATATAATAACTAGGGATGTCCTGATCACACTTTTTGTGCCCCCAGTCTGATCCGAGTCATTTTATTTTGGGTACCTACCGATCCGAGTCCCGATCCGATACTTGTATTTTCCTAGTGCTTGGTGCACGCTCCAGGTATATTAAGGTTATTAAAATATTACTATTTAACAGTTCAGCATACTATAAATGATAGCCTAACATATTGTAGCAAACGTAATGAAAGAATTAGTCTTTTTAACTAATTTAAATAGCAGGATTAGATTAAACATTAAAATGGCCCTCCTTATCAATGATCAGTTTAAATTATTGCAGCTGTACAGGAGTTTGTCCTCGTGAGACAGAATAACAGAGCTTCATTTGACACTGCCTCAAAGCTAAAACACTCAACACAATACTGCAGGTTCACTCTGTGGTACTCAAACATACATCAATGAACTTTGACTTTGAAATCAAGGGAAAACAGCATCTCTGTCATGTTAGCGGACAGCCGTTAATATGCTTCTCATCTGTGCCATTAAGTTTTTTGTAAATCTCTGGTAGATCGCTGTATGAAGGAAGAAATCTACCCGCTAACCTGTGTTCTCTGTCACAGAGCTGAGTGAACTTGTGGTATTACATTGTTATTATTGAACGAAGCTCCGTTGCTAACGCCTTGCGGAATGCTCGCGCTGCTGACATTACATGACATTACACCGGCTGTTCCGCTGCACATTTCCACATTGCAGACACAGCTCATGCTCTCGTTTACGAAATTGTGTGATGGCAGAGGTGATTGGAAATGATCGGGGAATCCCGATCATCCCTAATAATAACAGTGCTACGAAAAAAATCGTTCTGTGCTAAGAATAATAAGAATAAGTGCATTAGACAGAGCTGCGTGTTTGTGTGAATTGCGTTTGTCAATGTATTCAAATCATTAAAATTGCCACGATTGGCAACTAAACTGCGTTCTGTGCCTGAGCAACAAACAAAAATAGCCTACTCCAAACATTTTTCTAAACTAACCTAATAAAGAAACTATCTATTTATTTATTCTAAACTATTTTAACAGTTTAAACAGTGTCATTCACATCATTAATTCAAATTCGTGCTCCAGCGTAGTTGGCATCAAACTATGCATTCTGCCGCCGAGCCACAAACCAAAAATACTCCAAACATTGTTTCTAAATTAACTTAATAACGAAATGAATGAACATTTTTCCAAATATCTTTCTTTGTGTTCATCGTAACAAAGTAATTTATACAGGTATGAAATTACATGAGCATGAGTAAATGATGACAGAATTTAATTTCAGTCAGATTCGGGCTGAGAATTCTGATAAGCTGTCAGACATGGGCCGGGCTAGGGCTTGAGCGTCTTGGGCCAGGGCTTAAATTTGAGGCCCATGCAGGGCTCTAGCTTGAAGAACGATCGAAGTGATGTGAAAAAGGGTTAAACGAAGTGCATTTGATGCTAAATAGGGATATTAGAAGATATAGCGCCGAAAGATCATAATTATAAATGTCATGGGTGCAAGTGATGGGTACAGCTCCATTGTGTAGACGTGCTGCTCATTTTAAATGACAGAAATGGTGTTTGTCAAATGTCCCTATGCAGACTGCTATTTTAGCTGGAAATAATATGGAAGCTGATAACGCCATGAGGTAATGCTATCTGTTTGCTCTGTCGTACACTGACAAAATCATGTTTGTACTGGTGGATAACTGCGTTTCAACCGCAAAAGCTGAAACAGTAGCGAGCGAGCGTACGTTCGTACGTACAGTACGTGTTTGTGTGTGTGCTTCGCACATTGCGTTGAAGGAACAGAGAGGGGGCCGCCGTAGTCTCGTCAATGAATGGGAAACACTGCCTAATCCTGTTATTTAAATATGTCATCTGGCTGCTCTGCGTGTCTGAGTGAATGATGTGCGCAGATTAACATACTACACGAGTGATGGTCGAGGATTTGTCTGCGTCTGCACTGTATGAGGATATAAACACATAAACGTCATCTCCATAGTTGTTCTGAGATTTTATTTTACTAGCATTTACTGTTTGAGTGAAGCTATCGTCAAACACACACTAAAACTCAAGCGCATTCCCGACGACCCGTCAAAATAAAAGTCCTGTTACCTTGAACACTGAAACACGATGAAAAAATACTGTAGTATTTGCTAAAGGAAATTGTAGTACCCGTGTAGTAAATTGATAAACTGTAGTAAATACTGTAATGTACTATAGTAAGGTTCAAAAACACTATAGTATCTAGGAATTTTACTGCAGTTTACTATGGTGTAGTGTTGTCACGATACTGGAATTTCTAACTTCGATACAATACCTAAAAAAATATCGATTTTCAATACCATTTTCGATACCACGGGGAAAAAACTTCCATAACAATAAGGCCTTAAATGTTTTACATTTTATTTAAAGTTAAATTGAACAAGATTAGACAATGAGGTATGTTTTTACATTATTTATTAATTGTTAATCTAATGTTCATTTTACTAATACATTTATTATTTAAAATCAAAGTTGTATTTGTCAGTATTAATGGACCAGAGCTTACATAAATAGTTGTATTTTTTAACTAACATTTAAAAGAGAATAAAAAAAACTTGAACAAATGTATTGCTCATTCTTTGTTCGTTAATGTTAGTTAATAGCCTACATTTATATGATTACAATTTTTTAATTTGGCTTTTATTCACATTTAATCATTGATCAACGCACATATAGACAGAAACGCAAACTTTAAACGCAAGAACTGTTGCAGAGACTCCGCACTGGCCACCTTTCTAACATTAACAACGTTTAACCGGAGCAAATGAGACGAGTGGATGAATCATTGAACAGCGCACATACATAGAGCGCTATGGTAAACACGGAAGTGCAAACGTGTATCACACGCGAGAACTGTTGCGGAGACTTTACAAACTTTGCATCATTTCAAACATCAACTTAACCAGAGCGAATGAGACGAGTGGATGAAATCATTGATGAGCGCACATAAAGTCAGAAACGCGTGCATTAAACATGAGAACTGTTGCGGAGACTCTGTAAAAACATAAACAACTTATAACCAGGGCGAATAAAACGAGTGGATGAAATTATTGATCAGCGCACATACATAGAGCGCGATGGTAAACATGGGAAGCTTAAACGAGCGTTCACCAAGCGCCAGATGTGTTACTGAGACTCTGACTGGCCATCTTTTCTAACATTAACACTTTTTAACTGCCCCAAACGAGTCAAGTCTGTGAGAGGAGGCGGTGCTCTGTTGACACAGCGTCGACGTGCAGTGTGTGTCAACTCACTGTCGGAAAAAAGAGAGTGAGCGGGAACGCGCAGCTGGTATCGATACGTGGGACATGCGTATTGGAACCGTTTCAGATTTTTCAGTATCGATACGTATCGAAAATCGATATTTTTGACAACACTACTATGGTGAATAACACTATAGTATACTACAGTAATTAATGTGGACAAATATACCTCTATTGTATAGTAGTGCTGTAGTACTCGAGTCCGGACTCGAGACGTTTTTTATGGTCTCGGACTTGTCTTGGACTCGTTGGTATTTGAACTCGGACTCGTCTCGGACTTGGTCATTGGTCTCGCAAATGTCTAATCGGTCTCGTCCGAGTCCAGCGATATATGTTTTATTTTCTCCTTCAAAACAAAACATTGATGGAGCAATATTCTTGTGATCCGAAAACGAATGATGCGAAAACTGTTGCCGACTCTCGACTCTAGAACGAGAGCTGCGCGTGCTCATAAGTTCTCTTTTCACACAGCAGTTCAGTTCAGTGTGTGCTGTTGTTGTAATTAAATAACTCCGGTATATTGGTTCAAGTCCGCGGGACTGTCATGCACGCCAGAAAGTGAATAACTGAATTAATTTGTGGATAATATTAAGTGTTTACGGGAGACGCTAAACGGGAACGATTCAGCTGAACTGGTTCGACCGGTTCACTAAAAAGAAAGAACCGGTTCGAATGAATGATTCGTCCGCGGCGCGAACCAGCGTCAATCATTCATCAAGCACGATGTCAGCGAGCAGCGGCATAATACAGATTGGTTTTACAAACCATAATAAATGAATCGACAGTGCGCTTAAAAGGAAACTTTTTGCACCAAAACTTTCCCCGAAACATGTGGGACAACATCCAATTTCGTAAGACACCTGCAAAGGCATCACAAAGAGAGGTAAGTTAATGCCATGTTTCAGAGTTAGCATTGCATTTGAGTATTTTAGAAAGTTTGGAAACTAGGGCTTAAAGATAAGAATGATCGTATTTTTATTGTAATTGTGATGAACATGTTATTTAAGGATGGGCACCGACGTGCTTATAAACGAGCCGGGGAGCCTCTGCTCTTTCTAGCGGCTCCTCTATCAAACACGCACGTGCACGGGCAGGCACGCATGCACACACGCATGCACGCACAAAAGTGTTCATTGCTGCACAACCTTGCTGTTAGGAGGGCTGATAAAAAAGTTCCTTAAAAAAGTAATAAACAGTTACACTTCGGCTTTGTGACTTTAGTGCTATACCTATATAGTAAAATTAAAATCTCTTGCGTCACATAAATTATCAATAGTTAAGTATGTGGTCTTGTAGTCATGATTTTTTTCTGTCTCTGTCTTGACTGTCTCAATTGGACTCGGTCTTGACTTGGACTCGAACCTCTCTGGACTTGGACTTGACTCGGTCTCGACTAGTCCTGGTCTTGGACTTGTCTTGGACTCGACAATGGTGGACTTGACTACAGCCCTATTGTTTAGTAAAAAATGAAATACACAGAACTTATAAAAATAAAACAAATTTAGGTAAACTAAAAATTAAATGGTACTAATTTATACATCTGTATGTAACATTAAAGCAACACTAGAGAGTTTTTCGACCTTAAAATAATCTAATTATTTTAGTGGTAGGACAACTCTTAACTGGACGAATTTTACTGCCGCTGCTACCTAAGCAGCCCTCTATCGGCTGAAATCACACTTGTAACTTTGGTGAGCATGTAGGTTCACAAGCCACGGCCATCACTACTTTATGACATACGTCACGTTTTACTCGTAGCCTGGGTGAAGTTAGCCAACACCTAACAATAAGACGAAACGATCTAGTTCAATGCAAGTCTCCAAACCATTACCATGGCAGAGCCAGAAAAAAAACAAAGAGGAAAAGAGAGAGAGTGATCTGACACAAGCCAATATCAAATCAATATCTGACGGACTTCACTTGGTGGCGCGAGCTGCAAGAGGCAACTGGTTGCAAAACGGATGGAGACCTAGCCTTCCTGCTACTGGATTTGAAAGTCTTATATGTACATTTTTTCTTACTGTCCTGTACTTTTGAGCTTATTAGTTATTAGGCTGTGCTCAGGTTGTTTATTGGCGCACTATCGTTACTGGTTCACAATTTATAACCATAAGGTAGACTAGAGATAATGTAATGTTGCCAGGTCTCAATAGCTTACGTAGCATGATTGTGTTATGCTTGTAAATGATGACTACCAAACAAAATAAATGTTGTATGGTCAAATGTTGCTCATTCCTTTGTGCATGCAGGTAGACTAATGTAATTGGTGTCTATAGTTACTACACAGCAAAATCGCCAGTGTTAAAAAAGGTCAAATTAACAATCACAGTGTTTATGTAATCCGCACTTTGAGAGTGTGGATTATATATACACTGTGCGGGTTAATTTGACCTTTTTTAACACTGGCGATTTTACTGTGTATGCTAGGCACTATTCCCATAGCGAGTTGAGTGTAAGTTAGTGATTGCACCAATTACAAAAAGCACAATGCCTGGTCGCGAGTGTGTTTCCGAAAATATAACAGAAAATTATTTTCGTTGGTTATTAAACACATTCACGTCCATGCGTTGTGTTTTGGGTGACTGCAAATGTGCTATGTAGCTAACGTTAGCTGCTATGTAGCTAGCAACCAGCTGCTATTAGTATAGCCCAGTAGTATACCCCGCGGGAGCCAAAAGAGTGCTTTAGTACATGCACAGTTTATGAAGTGACATGATGTAACAGCGGTTTCTGCTTAGTCAACAAATTCACATATATTGCCCTGCCCACGGGGAAGCTTATACAATGACAGTATTTACTGACAGCAGACAAATGCGCTTATCAACCACATGGGGGAACCATAAGCAAAAGTTTTCTAATGTTGCTTTAAAGCTACAGTTTGTAAAAACCGCCGCTAGAGGGCACACGATCAAAACAACAACAATGGCGTAGCTTGATGACACTGTGAAAGAGCGTGGAATGATGTCTTCAACTCCACCGCTGATGGCCATCAATCAGATGGGAACGAGAAATCATGTTCGCGGATGAGGTAAAGGAATAAAGTTTTATAAATGTTGCTTATTACTGTGGTCCATAAATAAGTGACTGCTCGAAACAAGCTAGTGGCTTGCTAGACGCTAGACACTGTCAACGACACTGTTGTCATGCGGTTTCTACGTCAGTAAAGGCGGTAACAAAGGGTAACGCGGATATTGACAAGCGACTGCACAGCCCCGTGTCACTGTTTAGAATGGCGATTTTCTCACGATTCACAAGTAGTTGGAAACATTTGAGATATTGTAAGTACTCAGCTGAACACAATATATAACACTGGCCTAGTGGTTTTGGGATATTTTACTGCAAAATTGTTACAAACTGTACCTTTAAAGTAATTTGTCAGTTACCTGCCTATTCGTGTGATGAACTGGACTTGCATATTATTTTTTTTATGATGACAACAGACGTATTGTACTTGTGCTACAACTCTTTGGCCTGTGCTACAAAACTTTAAACCTCTGTAGGACCAGTGCTATGTGTAAAAAACGTTAATGTACAGTCCTGACACTAATAACAATTACTGCTTGTCATGGCTCTGCTTCCTTAGTCATGTTTTTCTTGGTCCTGTAGCAAAGCCATGACAAAGTCTTCGGTTATGTGTGGAGAGAAACATATTATTGTCCGTCTGACAATAATATACGTTCTCTCCAGTGTCTTGTCATTGACCCCATTCCTCTCGTTTCCTCGTTATCTTTCCCTGAGTGTTTAATGTCCCACACCTGCCCCATGTCGTTATCCCTCGTTTGTCTTCCCTATATATACCCTCTTGTTTCTTTGTCCTGTGCTCTTGTATTGCGTGTACTATGTTGTGTATGCATTGCGTTTGTGCTCATGTTCCTGTGTACCTTGGTTCCTGTTCCGTGCCTTGTTTTGTGACGTTGTGTCGTAAGTCTGTTTTGTTATTTTCTAGTTTTGCCCCATCGTGGGAAGTTTTTGTTAGTGTTCTTGTTTTGTTACAGTGTCCGCCTTTTCCCCCTC